>NW_022749760.1:111262-128475 GCF_011630105.1 Anneissia japonica
TGATACTTAACAAAAGTGAATTTTGTGGTTATCTATGAGTTGCATATTTTGGTAGTTGAAGTACTGTATGTATGTCATTCCTCTACTTTGTTAGTGGAATAACGTTTTTAAAACTGATTTCAACTATCAAAAAATGTTCAATGGCCGTTGTCTTCTGATAATCTCTCAGTACATTATTTGCATCTGTTGTGTAACTATATTTGTTATTGATTCAATTCTTGCTTATTACAGTATTTAAATATTTGAAGATTAAAAAAAAAATATCATTTTTATTACTGAATTTTTTCATTGGGGCCATTTTTACCTACTTGCCATTTGGGGGAATTTTTAACGGGGCCATTTTTTCTGGGGACATTTTTCCCTGGGCCATTTTTCCCGGGCCATTCTTACCTACATTCATCATTACTACTAATACTACTACTGTATTTTGAGAGAATTACCAAATAAATGTTCATTGAATTGAATCAGAATTGAATAATTATGGCACCTAGATGGCTTGAAATGGTAACCTATCAGACTTAAATTTGGGAATATAATTTTACTTTTTCTCCATATTTTAAAGTAATTTTGAAAAAATTAAGGGGGACCTGCACCAACTGAGCCCCTTTTCAATCTGCCACTGAAGAACTGGCTGTAAGTGTCACACAGGCACAAATCTACTATTCTTTGTCGCCATCAATAGTTACATAATGATTGAATTATTTTAGTTATTTTCAGTCCAATACCAATGTTTAGATGGCAGAGCGCCTGTAAACACAGCAGTAATTATTAAAGAAGGTACAGTCGATAAATAAATTATCGCATTCAATATTACTGCTATTACATTTTCATTAATTTAGAGTCAGTCCTTCAACGTAATCCGATTTCTACAGCTGTTCAATTCAATGTATAGTTCTTCTATTGGAATGATCTTGCAGTCATGGTGAATGTAATTCTATTAGTTTATGCATGGTGGGCTATTATTGACGAACGCGATAACGGCCGTAACACGATTATACACTGAAGTCTTCAAACACTGCGCATCTGAGGTGATATTTCGTTGAGAAATCGTTGTTTACCGTTTCAATGAGTATTGAATTCCATTATCCATTTTAATCTGAACATGATCCTCACATTTTAAGGATTATTTCTAAATGATATATCTATTCAAAAACAAAAAGTCTATTTTAAAACAAGGTTACCAGATGTGTTACATTACATGACTATATTAGATTCAAGACTCAAATGTTTTTTATGGCACTCTTAAATCCAGGCTCCAGAGGAAAACAAATGTTTGATATGTTATACAACTGATACAAAAATGGGGTTTTACGAATAAATCCGGAAAGGTTAATGAGATACAGATTTATGAATATTTAAAACTCGGCGAAAAAGGTGGAAAATAAGGGTTGTTATGCCCAACATATCACACTTTTCCCCCCTCCGGAACCAGGTTTTAAAGTGGGGGTATTTAATCATTAGATAAGAGTTTTTAAATAAAATAATATAGGTCTATTTTAACAGAAATTGTTCAAGCATGGGTTAAATCTGGAAAAAAAAGTTACTTGATTCATGACTTGATGGCCACTCAAGTAACTGGAAAAATTATTGTAATTCAATTAATTTGAAAAAGAACAAATGACAATACATTTTCATGAATGATGTTAGAACAAAAATTACACACTGAATGATGCATAATACACCACTTCACCATTAATGGGGTTTACGGTAATTTGACAGAATTAATCACATCAAATTACATCCAACAAACCATAAATTCTGCCCAAATTGTTTCTTTTGGAAAATGTTATTGTGGAAACAAAATGTTTCATACTGGTTGATGTGGTTTTTGCATTAAAGCTTTTTTCTTAATGTAAATAGACTCGGTTTGTAATAATGATCAAGACCTTCACACCAACACATTATACTAGTTAATGCCGGCTGTGAACAACAAGGGGTGGTAAGCTAAGCAACAGGGGGGTAAATTAAAGTGTATTAACATCTCTTTATTGTATCCTTGATGATGATCTTAGACAAAGCAGGTAAATTGCTTTCCACTTCTTAAGATCACTTATCAACAATTTCCTATACAATTATATTACAGACCAGCATTAGCCAAGACTTCTCGCTTGGATAATAGACTAGGCTAATCGTATGCAGTGATTTCAAAAATTATTTTTAAAAGCACAGAGTAACTTTGGTAGACACATCTCCTGGTGAATCCTAATAGGGACAGTACATATACTTTTTCTCAAAAAATTTTATTTTTAAAAGGTACAACCATTTTTACAAGTTACAAAATAACAATACAATATAATAAACAAATCTAGTTTACTTCTTAAAAATAATGTTTTTAGAGATGGTATTTCGAGATTTTTTCTAAAAAAAAAAAAAAAAAAAAAAAAAAAAATTGGAGTAGTACAGCTTTTTGTGTTTCAATGTTTTTTTTAATGAAATGTTTCAATGTTTGTTATTTTCTTTGCTGGGATCTGCGGAGGACCAGGGATTTTATCCCTGAGCAGTCTCCCAGGATAAACAATAAAAGAAAGAAAAGAAAGAAAGAACAATAATAATATTACAAATAATGATAAAAATTGAACTATTATATATCATTTGTCAGTACATCGTTATAAAAAAAACAGCAATAACAATAATGAAAAGTTAACAATATAATAATAAAATAATATTATATACATGAAATAACAATAAATTATAGTAATATAATAATGACAGTTTTTAGTCAGATTATTTTTTATTTAAAATAATATAAAACATTAACAACAGGGGCATAGGCTGGTTTTTCGGCTGGTGGGGGAGGAGGAATGGGTGCGAAAAATGAGAATGCAGAACTAATTGCCTATTTCATTGAAAATCTTATTGATTATTTTTAGTATTTTAAACCCACTTAACACATGGACAAATTATAACAAAAAGTCAATAATAGGTAAAAAAGTACTTTACTGAATAAAAAATCAAACAAAACTAGATCAGATAAAATCTGATCAAATTAAATCTGATCACATTTTTGGATTGTATTCGGAGTTCTTTAGCATGAAATACACCAAGGTAAACCACCACAAAAGTCCAAAGACTATTTCCAGTGAGACCTCATGGTTGTCAGCTAACACTGAGTTGAGTTTAATTATATATATTAATAATAATAATAATGATAATAATAATAATAATAATCATCATCAGACTTGCATAATAGTAATAATCATCATAGTAAATAGTACTGACATAGCAATAGTAACAGTATTAAATAAAGACAATGTTAATAATGATTATAATAATTATTATTATGATATTATACTATAACAATAGTATTGGTAATACTATTATATTATTATAATAATAATATCAATAATAATAATAATACTTCAATATCATTCTTGCTTATAACTGCTTAAATTTCGTTGTTGAGTATTTATTTCCGACTACAAAATATATCGTGACAACTCCGTTCAAAAAAAGAACAACAACAATAAATTAAAAAGCCCCCAAAATGTAAGAGCAAAATAAAATTCAGCGAATATGTTCTCACGTTGATTTATGGTATTATTGAATTCTATTGACTAAATCACTTATTATTAGTTCCTTTTCAATCTAATCGCCATCAATGTCATACCACCCCGACTCCATTAATACAGGCATTCTTCTCTTTCTTCTACTAAACTAAAAGTTTCTTTTTAGAAGGTTCAACGGAACAAGAATGCTGAAAAACATGTTGTGGCAGAGCGCCCAGAAACAATAGCATAAGAGCCAACTTAGGCCGATATCTATTGTTCGACATTTATCCTCCAGGCATTCTCTTCAAATCCCTCTTTAACTACAGGTGTGTTTAATACGTTTCTCGCACGCAACTTGTACCCGTCTATTGTCTATCATCTGGTTGAGTAACTACCAACGGTTTAAAAACCCATATCATCTTTGTTTTCGCCGTCTATCGCATTGTGTAATTTTGATTTGAAAAACTTCCTCTTCGATACTATCCAAACCTCTTATTGTATTCAAACAGAGCTCCACTATAGACTGTTCAAATATTACACAAAACCGCCTCTATCCTTTAGAAGTCAACTGAATGGCTTGAAAAGTTTATAAAGCTCATGGATAACTATAACATCTTTGTGAAGTCAACACTGATTAAAGGCGCGCACAATAGTAATGTACTCTGACGACAATCAAGGTTGCTAAGTTACAGTAAACAATAGACATAATGAAATCTGCTATTATCAAAAGAATTTAGAACTCCAAAAATAAATATTTTGTCATTCTGATCCTGTCATTCCTAAAAATAATCTGATCTATGCGAAAACTTTCATGTTTAAAACTGTACGTTACTAAACAATTTAATAGGAATGTACTCAATGCTTGTTCTAAAATACTTGTGAAAGGAATTGAGTGGGAATCAAACCGAACACATGCCCTACAGATCTAGCCTGGTGTCCTAACCACTAGACCACCAAGCTTATAGTGGCTAGTGTTGAATCCAATCTCCATAAAGTAGTCAACTCACCTCCCTACACATCCTCAAGTTCCTGGGTTCCTGTAAAAATGAGGGTCAGTCCCTACACCTCATATTGGGTAGAGCATCACAGACTTCACTTCTATCACAAAGTATCAAGTTTCTAGCTGCTGAATGCAAATCAAATATAAAAACATAAATCGTACAAAATAATATATAAATATAAAAATTATATCCATCTTATTATATGACTGCTATTACTTATCATTATCCTTGCCATCATTATCAATATCATTATCATTACTATCACTGTCATTAACTTCAATATTATTAGCAACAGATCTTTCACATTTTCAACTACTCTCTCTGGAACTCTCTACCATCACATCTTAAGCAATCTTCAAACAATATCCACTTTCAAAGCTAACATCAAAACATTACTTTTTTAGGAAACATCTTAACTTTCAGTCATATAGTAAAACACATTTGATTTTAATGTTTTTTTTTTAATAACTATATAATTTGAAAAATTTCAGATTATTATTAGTATTATTACCAGTCAAGGCAAGCAAGGTATGCAGTGCATACCCTAGCTGAAACTAATAAAAAAATTTATAGTAGTTCAGTTTCTCTTATTTAGCATTTCTTAGTCAGAAACTTCTATATAAACCTTAATTTTTTGAGTGGATTGCTACATTTCATTGGAATAGCAAAGTTTTTCAATGTATTTTTGGCCTACTTTGGTATCTAGGGTAAGTCACAGTCAAGCCTATCGCATCGTACCCTCAGCTGCTTAGACTTTCTGCACGGCTGGTTTTCAATATCAGCCAATCGCATATTCAGTGAATCAATGGGAGTCAGAGCATACCCTACAATGCTTAAAAAATTTGCTATTGGGACAACAGTGTGGTGGCGTCAGAATAGCCAATTTAACACTGGCATGGAAGTGGTGCTTCAAAGAGTACTGTATGTGCACACGTACTTCTTCCCACAGACTGGGACGTCCACTGCCGGTTCGGTATTCTATCTATAGGCCTAATCTCAATGATTAAAGTTTAAATAAATTGGCATATATATGACCGGTTATAGAAGAAACTTTGAATTATGATTGTTTGAATTGAAATTTGTTAAAATATTAAAGTAGGAATTCTTTTAAGAAAAGATACTACAACCATGCCGGTATTAAAATAACATACATTTGTATTTTGACCATAGAACGCAATCTGATAATGTAGTAGTCTTACAAACTTTTCCTACTAGCAGGCCCTAGCATCAGTGGCATATGGGTCTTGAAATGGAAGGAAGCTGATGGGGACGGAATGGTGGGGGATCAGTAATTAAGTGACTAACTCACAAGATAAGGTGATTTGAGGTGATTTTTATCTACTTGAGCATGATTTGTGGGTGGGGGCACGACTGGGGGTAGGGCGAGTATTTTACAAGTGGGGGCATGCGCGCCCCTCGCACATCCTAGACATGCCAATACCTAGCATACCCTGCAATTTACCCTACAGTCCTCCACTGATTATTAATATATTATCATTTATATTATTATGTACCAAATTATTCTTGCCTGTGTCTCCTAAACTATCACAATGTATTATCTTCAAGTAGAAATTATATAACTTATAACTAAGAAAATAAAATAATATTTTAACAGGAAACAAACCAAAAAGGGGAAAAGCTAGGCACAACTAATTTTTCAAAGACACAAAAATGGTGTTTGACCAAAAACTCTGGAATGGTTAATGAGAATGAAACAGGTTTTTGTATATTTAAAAACTGGGGTAAAAAGGTGGAAAAAAGGGTGGTTAGTCATCTTTTTCCCCCAAATTTTTAATTATTCGAAATTCTTTATAATAAATTAAACAACTTGACACACAAATAAATCCAAAGCACTTTCACTCAAAAAGAACGATGTTCAAACATTACATAATTAAATTCCAATTCAATTAAACAATAGTTTAAAAAGAATAATGTTTTAAATAATGTCAAAAATTACAATAACTTATACCGTTACTGTTATGCCAGATTAAATTTACTTTTTTTTTAAATGTTTTCTTGTACTTAATGCCATTCTCCTTTCTTTTTCATAAGAATTTAATATATTTGTGCAATTTTAATCTTTCTAATTATTTGTTAAATCAATATTCATTTTACTGTACCACATTTTCTATTTTTCTCATTTCATTTTTATCTATTAATTTTTTTCAAATGTTTCAGCCATTGGTTGTTTTGTACTGAAATAAATAAATAAATAAAATATTGTTTGTTTTCGATCAGTGTCTCATTTGAAATCAATTTTTTTTTTTTCAAATAAGAAATTTAAATACTTCAAAACAAATGCTGGAGGTTATTTTTCATATCAGAGCCTCTTTAAATACACTATGAAGCAAAATGTCAGGCCAAAGAAAAAAAAACACCACCCTTTAAGCCTTCTAATATTGTCTCTGGAACATTTTATACAGGAAATGTAAAACAAAACATTCATCTGTTATTGAGTTTGAGTAAAATAGCAACACAAATAGCAGGAAAAGCTAGCCCCTCCTGGGAATGCTATTAAACAGCAGTGTCCTAACCCCACAAGTGTACTTTACTAAGTACTCATTGTAGTTATTAATCCTAAACACAGTGGTTTATAATACGCAAATGTATAGTTAAACACTTAAAGTAAACGCCTGGAAAATCTCCAGAAACTTAAGAATAAAATGATGTTAAATTAATCATCAAGCCAATCCCCAGTTGCAATTCAAAGGGCACACAAAACTTGAGATTAATGCTAATCAAAGCTAATCTATTTTCCAAATCAATAAAGCTATAGTCTGTATAGTCGTTTTCTTGAGTTTTCTATCACTGTACAAAGTGTGCTATATTATAGATACAACAGCACTACTCAGTACGCAATGGCAGTACTGTATCAGAGGGAGGCATTGGGTGACTTAGGCCCTGTCGGACCAACTGCGAGCCCTCCCACACCTACCCTCAGTCACAACTTGTTAAACTAAACCAATAAAATTAATTTTCTTTTTTTAAAATTTTTTTCAGACACAGTACATTCAAAAACATCACAGAAGCTTAGAATGTTCCAACATTGCTAAGTTTTCTTGGGTATGTCCAGGAGGTTTCAAATCTAAAATGTCTCTAAATTATTATTTAGTACTGTATAGAGGTTTAGCCAACAATCAAAATTGATCACAGACACTATATATTATTTAACTGAAAATTCAATATTAAGTTCATATTAAGTGAAACCAGCAAAAATTTTCATATCAATATAGATATTTATCTTATCTTATCATCCACTGAATAAATGTAAACATCCTGTATGCGCTTTGTTCATGATTATTTATGATGCAATGTTCCTCCTTGTAGTTTACTCTCTTTCATATTATCAGATTAACTTTACTGAAATCTTTTTTAACTGATTTACAGACTCTTCACTAAAAAAAAACCATATTATATTTATGCATTTGTTGAGCCTGATTTCGGTATAAAAATTTCTTCACTGTCACTACAGCGTTCTCACTGAGTTTTTACACTACATAGTTGTCCCTGATGCAAGTGAGATGGCACGTCACACCAACCAACCAATCAGCATCGTTGAAGGCGGTCAGTGATAGCGTGTAGCGATTTTATGGAAACCAGGCTATAGTTGGTGAAAAAATATAAGATTTATAGCAAAAGCACATTAAATAGTGAATTTTAATTTTTGGTTTTCTTGTAGCTTGTACATAGACAAGAAATCTAATTATATTTTCATCTATAAAAATCTTTTGGAAGCCATGCATTCATACTTAGAGACGTGGTTAGTGATATTCAATTTGTTTTTTGTGCTAAAGTAGATATCCGTCTGTATAATGAATGGAATTGTGGCCATGCAGGGCACTGGTCGCGTACCCACATGCCCACTGTTGAAAACCACACATCGTTTAACAGTTTTCCCTATGTCACAATAACTACTTGTGCAACAGAATACAACCATTGAAAACAATTTGTTAAAAAGAAAAGAAAATCTCTGCTTGTTTTTCGGCAAGTGGACCCCGTAGGTGCTACAGATGACAGAGGACGTAATGTATTCCACACAAACCAGACCACCAACGTCAGAGTTGATGATTCTTACAGTCATTTTAACTTACTTCTGCGATTCGTTACATTATTTCTAACAACAAAGTGCTTTTATGTAATTATGTACTGAGATTGCTAGAAATCTCAGCATGTTTATATTTTTAACAGGCATACTGGATGAATACAAGCTCAGTGAGATTATAATGTCACCACATGGGTCTCTCACCTTAAAGAGCAGCACAATGAATTATTATACTTCAGGCTATTATTTGTGCATTGAGCCATATCGATCAACAAGCTATACAAATTGATAATGCAATCTATAGGCCCATTATGCAAACATTATCATAAGAAAAAAATAGACTTCAAAATGTTATTGATTTTTTAGTTGGACCTTGTGTCCCAGATTTTTAGTATGACTTAGCAGTTTGCATATTTTATTCACTTACCGAATTTGGTATTTTATTATTAATGTGTCTTGTAAAAATGGTATTTCAATCTTTTGTGCTGCAATGACTTTGCTGTGCTGATAAATTTTCTTTGAATAAATCTGAATATTTTTTTTTCAAATCGTCACAGTAAATGACAACAAATAGATGTCATTATATTTTTTTCAAATCTGGATTTTTTTCAAATCATCACTTACAGTAAATGACAACAAATAGATGTCATTAAAATAAAAATATTTGAATAAAAGGAAACACAAAACACTGACATGTATTCAAATAAGGAAAAAATGAATACAATTACAAAAAGTTTCAATAAGGCCCCTTAATTATGCCATGCTGGAGCTCACCACATTCTGCAATAATTTTTCTTAGTTTTCAAGGAGTCGTAGAAACTGACGCCAGACACTCACTGCATGGTACGACCGTCACACGACGAATCCAACTGCGCTCACTGTGAGCACTAGATGACGCGACGCTGTCTGCCGATTGGTAGTGGCAGTTTGAAAGGATCCTAATTAAAAATGATCCAATGTGCGCACATTTTCGCACTGCGTTCTTCATAGAATTGTGAGAGCACGGCTTTAGCCTGTCAGGTTTTAGTGAAAGCACCTAGTCATCTGACCATTCCCTAATTCATTTTACAACACTCAACAACAAGTATGTGGTAATGTTCTTTTTACAGACCCGACTAGGAACTCTAGATTTGAATGAAAGGGTACACTGATGAGGTGTCATAGATGTAATTATAAATGAATAAATGAACGTGTTGTGAGCAGATATTTGCTCATGATTGTTTTGTGGGGTTTTTTAGAATTTATTTTTATTCTACTTTAATATTATCAATGTTAACTTGGAACATACAAAAAACACATACCAGCAGGCCTGCAACATTTTATAAATTTATGATAACCTTTACAGTAATAATAATTACAGTAATAATAATAATTACAGTAATAATAATAATAATAATAATAATAATATAAAAGAAAATAAATCACAAACATTTACGTCTTTTTGCTTAATAATAACATTAAATGACAAAAACAAACTACCATAAAATTTGCATCCTACAAACAAATTTTTGTATCATAAAATTTCAGCAAATTTTAAGGATATTGATTTGTATTTTTATTATTATTTTTTTTTAATTTTTAGGCTCAATGCCAATAATATGTCAAAGGTAAATCACTTTCAAGGTGGCAACCTTTTACAAGACAAAAATACAGACCAGATGCTCTACATAAAGTTTTCTCCACAGCCTTCAGCCTAAAAATTGTTTTCCCTTATTTTTAAAATGGTAAAAAGGGGCAGGTGGAAAAAGTTTTTTTGTTTTTTCAAGATTACTAGTCAGATGGCATTTTGCAGTTAATGTAGGCCTAAGATGGCAATATCTTACATCAGACAACAACTTTAGACAACTCTGTAGGGCATCAGGCAAAAAATAAAGATTAAATTCACTCACATTATTGAATTTGTAAAGAAAAAACCTAAAAAAAAGCCTACTTTTTAAATTTGTGTTTGTTTTGCCACCCCTATTTTTTTCAGTGAGTTAGGGACAGGTAAGAACAAAAACATTTTTTTTGGCCTTATGAGGCTCAGGGAGTGGAGCTTTTTCTGGTCGTGACAGAAACCGAACCCAGAACTATGGGATTGGAAGGCAAACTTCTTAACCTCCAACCAAGAGTTCCACTCCATATCTTCATCATATTACAATTAAAATCTATATATTGTAAATCAATTAAAAGCTTGCACTGTGCATAGAAAGACCAACTGAGTGTCAAGGGCGAGGAACCAGCAAACAAGTTATATAAACCTAATCTGGCATCAAAAGAGATAAACGAAAATAGTTATCAGACACTAAGTTTCACTAGTTAAAGAGTCATTATTGGTCCACAATCATTTGTTGATGAATCCTTAGTACTTTATTGAGTCATTTTTTTGTTACCACCTGTCATTAGTATAATAGAAACCACAATAAAAGGAGAACAATATCAAGTGATAAATGAAAGCACAGATAAAAGGACAAACAAACAAAGAAGGAACAAGTAAAGATAAAATACCATTCTGAATGCTTCTGAGAGGGAAATCTGGGATTTAGGTTTCAAAGGGAGTTATCTTATGATAATAATCCTTATGAATAACTAAATCTAAAAAAAATTCTTTTACCATTAGCAGGCAAACTAATTAGCATTTGTAGGGATAGGCTAATCAACTGTGTATTTTCTCCTAATTGAGTTTCTATGCTATAGTGATATTGTGTTTTGTTTTTTTTTGCGAATGGCCTAAGATATACTATATATCTGGGAAAACCTTAAAAATATCAATTAAAACATTGAACAGCTCATTTAAGATATGATAAAATCCAACTCTTCAGATCAAACCAAATCACTTTTTACTGATTTGCACACTTTCTACTAAAAAAATATAATAAATAATAAAAAAATATAAAAAAGTGATTACCATCCAATTTAAAATCAACGCAAATGAACATAAGAGGTGTAACATTTAAATACATCTGTTGGTAACTTTATTAAAAACAATAAGTTAGGCAGTATAAAAATGAAATGGAGCACATTTTACAAGTAACTGTTTAGGAATATATTTTATCATCTTATTTTTTAAATAAAAGCTTGTAATTAGCTATCTAACAATGAAACAAATCAATTAATCTTATTAATCTTATGTAAAAATGTATAATAAAAAAAATTAATTTTAAAACCTCTATTCATTGTAATATCCCCAATATAAAATACTGTACTGGGTATATGTACAACAGGGACGGTTTCACATCAGTAAAGATGTTGCATTTTTACTGTCTGTAAATTTTGTTTTGTTCTATTATGTGTGGCTTAACCACTCATATCAATGGTTTTAATTTAGTAGAATAATTTCATGAAATGTTCTTTGGATTAAAAAAATGACAAAGAATAATTAAGTTGATAATATAATTTCCTGTTAACAACATGGCATATTGTAAAATGGCCATGTGTTTTATATCCATAATAAATGCTGGTATATTTTTCATATCTGAAGTTTACAAAAATGAACTGACATACATTAAGACAAATAAGGGCAAAAAAATATATAGTTGTCGTGTATTTACCAATTCAACACATGGCATGTCTTGAAATTTTAAACTGTAGTAGCATTCTCATTGGATTCGCTCCTGCTTACATGGGAAAAAAACCAGGATGGTTGCTTGATTTTCATTTCAAACTTGAATACATTAGGCGGCCTTTCTAGGTATGTTGTCAGATCATTGACAAACGCTACAAAATAGATATTTCTATACGAAAATAATTAAAACAAATTATTGAAATACATATTAAGCAAGCATCTATTTTTGCTTTTAAAATGATATTTCCAGCCACACGATCACATGGCCAGATCGAGCAAAACTCAAAGAAAGTGCACCCTCTATATTCTGAGACAAATACAGTATATTGTATAATTGTTCGAAGTGAACTTTTGTGTTGGCCTAGCTATGTATGGGCTCTAAATAAAGATATATCTGAATTTATATGAAATTTCTTTAACTTGGCCTCTCTAAAACTGAGAATTCTATGCTGTTATATGTTATGATAATAATAAACGAATATTTTTATTGAACCGGTATCCATCAAGGAAGCTAATGGCGCATTGACAGGTCTGAGCTGATTTAAGCCCGAAAAAATGTCAACATTTATTTCATTTGGATTGTGCTGTGAGAAACGGGACTATGCTAGTCAACTACTACCATTCTTCATCTTATTCTTATCGGCCAATTATTGAAGGCTTTGGCCTAGTAGCTTGTTTCTTTTATTTTTTTTAAAAAAAGTGCTCGACTGCTTTAAGCAGTATTTACATTTATTATTTAAACAACTTTTTAAAAAATTATATTTAAAACTTAAATTACCCTAAGAATGCATAAAGGAGATCAACTTGCATAATTTTTTTTTTATACGTGTAAATGTGTTTATCAATTATTTATTCAAAAGCAGAACTGAGCTAAAAATCATGTCTGCAGAGGGCTTTAGATAGCACACATTTTTTAGAGAGGTCCTTACTGGTACATTCACAATATATTGTGATGTATTGAAGTCTTTAAAAAACTCATACTTTACAAAAGCACACATATTTCCTTAATAATACTTTTTCTCTACAATAAGCCTTTATTTTTAAAGCGCTTTGTATCCTTTGGCAAAAAGGCGCTATATAATAATAATAACAATAATAAAAATAATAGTATACTTTATTTTTACACGGATACACTTGATTCAAACAAGGGTGTTTTTCGTCAAGGTTGTGCAAGGACATACAGTATGTAAAGTAAGGAAATTTAAATGTAGAAGAACAAAATGAAAACTACATTTAAACAAAAGGTTACCAAGTAGCAAAAAGAAGTGGGGGGAATAATAATCATGATTATAATGTGATTAGGTTTGGTTAAGCTCTTTCAGTGATAGTGGCAAAATCAAAGGTAAACAATTATGAAAGTAAATTTTTAAAAAGATGTATATCAGGAGCACATTTCAGATCATCTTGCAAGGTAATGTATTCCAAAGCTTACTACCAAGAAATGAGACTCTATATAAATTTCTATATTATTATTATTATTATTATTATTGTTTAAGCTACCCTTACAAAATATATTTGAATATTAAATTTTTTTAAATAAATAAAAAAAAAAAACCAAGATGGAATTCATCTGCTTAAACATGTGCATATAGTTATGTTAACTAAATGAAATGTTATGTGTGATAGTTGATAAGATATTAACTGGTTTTTAATGCATATATGTATTCTTTTCATACAGTCTACCACCTGGGTGTCATTGCATGTCTTAAATGAGTTGTATATAATGGGTCTTTGTCATACTTTACAAAACTTGCTTAATTACTTATCAACGACAACGTTTAATATCTGTGAACAAAAAATAGGCATAAAATACTGGTAGTCAAAAACAAAGAGTAATGAGATATTTAAATGATACCAGACATAAAATTATGTGGATTACAAAGAATAATAATAATATAAATATAATAAAATCTGTATTGAATTGTTTTCACAATGGTCGTTTTGATGTGTAAAATTCAAAGAAAACATAATAAACTGCATGATAAAAGAAAGTATTATATAGACACGAATTGTAAACATCTTTAAAAATGATATACCAAATATATTGCTATTAATGAATTAAAATAAGATAAAAATGATGCCAGAATTAAATTAGTTGTATTTAATTACAACATATAAACAAAAAATTATAGTTTAAATGATTGTTTTAATGTTTGTCATATACTATGAACAGCAATCGGATATACATAATATATTTTTACTTATTTATTTATTTATTTTTTATTTCATTTTATTTATTTATTTATTTATTTACTTATTCATTTTTTATTTTCTGTTTATTTTATTTATTTTGTCATATTATTATTATTATTATTACTACTGGTGGTCATGTATTAAAGTTTGTTTTACAAACTTATTTTTACCATAAATTAATTCATATTTTATATGTGTGTAGTAAAAACAAAAAAAAAAACAAATATGCAAGTAATTTATTGCATTTGTTGGTTTCCTTGTTTTGATTAGATCAAAAAATGTGTTGCTCATTCTCTCTGGTGTTCACGTTGTTGGGTTAAATGAATTAAAATAAAATAGTAAAAGTAATTTTATTGAGCAGTTACCTGTTTGTTAGCAATCGATATATGTTTCGGCCTGGCTAAGAGAAAACAAAATATTGAGGGGCTAATACTGAGAATATGGAACTAAATCCCAATTCCAATGAAAAACTTAAGGGTCATCTTTATTATTTTAACCCACTACAGTCAATCTAATTTGCCGGCAGGAGGGGGGGGGGGAATGTGTCGGTATCCATGTAGTTTCCAACCTACGTACATGGCCTTTAACCTCCTATTCTATTATGAGAAATATATATTATTTTTTTTAATCTGGCCTTACATACAGTATATATTATTATATTAGTTGGCTACATAAATAAATACAAGTATTTGGTTCTAGAGAACTTCAGTCTCAGAGGGCATACAGGTAGGCAGTCAGACTGCGTGGAATGTCAGAGCCCAGGCCCCCTGCAAAGGTTGCTAAATCACCTATTAAGTCCCCCCACCCCTTAAGTACAGTATTAAAAAACAAATGTCTATACAATACTATGGCAAGTTACAGTATTTAAGAAAAACAAATAATTATGTAACCTAGGTAAATAACGTAAATTATAGATATTGCTAATAAACTGACAGCAGAAACAATCATGACAACTTAATTCCTATCCACAGAGATTTGAAGCTATGGCATGTAAATCCAGGCTGAAGTGACGCCCTCAACCTAAGATATCACCTTCCATTAATATTGGTGGAAATTTACCATATTACTATAATGTACAATAATTGGGCACTTATTTTCCTATTAACCTTAAATATTTAAAATTTTTTCAATACATCATTCTATTACTTAATTATATCAGAAATCTGAAAAAATGGACGAGATTGATTTTATGAGTGGAGTGGATGAATATAAAAGGTAACAGACATTTCTATAAATACTAACAAAACACCCAAAAAAAACAGGGGGGGGATGTGGGGGGGGGGGGATGTGTCGGTATCCATGTAGTTTCCAACCTACGTACATGGCCTTTAACCTCCTATTCTATTATGAGAAATATATATTATTTTTTTTTAATCTGGCCTTACATACAGTATATATTATTATATTAGTTGGCTACATAAATAAATACAAGTATTTGGTTCTAGAGAACTTCAGTCTCAGAGGGCATACAGGTAGGCAGTCAGACTGCGTGGAATGTCAGAGCCCAGGCCCCCTGCAAAGGTTGCTAAATCACCTATTAAGTCCCCCCACCCCTTAAGTACAGTATTAAAAAACAAATGTCTATACAATACTATGGCAAGTTACAGTATTTAAGAAAAACAAATAATTATGTAACCTAGGTAAATAACATAAATTATAGATATTGCTAATAAACTGACAGCAGAAACAACCATGACAACTTAATTCCTATCCACAGAGATTTGAAGCTATGGCATGTAAATCCAGGCTGAAGTGACGCCCTCAACCTAAGATATCACCTTCCATTAATATTGGTGGAAATTTACCATATTACTATAATGTACAATAATTGGGCACTTATTTTCCTATTAACCTTAAATATTTAAAATTTTTTCAATACATCATTCTATTACTTAATTATATCAGAAATCTGAAAAAATGGACGAGATTGATTTTATGAGTGGAGTGGATGAATATAAAAGGTAACAGACATTTCTATAAATACTAACAAAACACCCAAAAAAAACATTGAAATAAAATCAAGGCTGAATCTATAGCATGCCAATGAAGACTCGATTTAGGTCTCTAAGAAGTAATTTAGGTTCCTTTGCTCTTGATAAAGTTATTTTTTCTTATATTTCCATAGGTTTGTTTCTTTGATTCTTAAAAGTATTAATTTATGTAGGCCTAGAAATTCAATGATTATTACACTGTTTGCTTCTTTTTTACAGTGGTACTTTTATTGTACAAAAATAAGTTACATACAACTGAAGACATCAAATTACATCCTGGTTTATTCAATCAATATGCATTGTAATAATGTAATTTTGAGCTATGTTTTTACTAGAATATTTTTTCTTCTATAAGTTTTAGATATTACATTGGAAAATAGAGTTTTATCATACATCTAGCTTTTATCTCGTAATAAAATATCTAAATGGCATTAGATCTACCCATTTTTCTCGTTTAATTATCAGCTAACGTCTGAAAATTTGCGAGAAGGAGTCGTGCAAGTGAGAAGTGTGTAATCCGCATGAACAGAAGAGCATGACTAGCAACGCTCTGGAACACGAATGACAAATCCCACGTGGATGGTGAGGTGTCAAAAGTGAGTAGTATTTAATCTTCATCAATTGATAAAACGTGAGGCATTTACGAGTGACAACGTAAAAACAAATGCCCCTAGAATCTGATTACCTGATTAATAACTCCCACCAGGTTGCAAGAAAAAAAGGGTGCAGCACAAGGGCTAACTAACCATAAAAATAAAAATCCAAAATGAATTTTACCACATTGATATTTAAAACTAAAAACTACCAATAAAAAATGAAGTCAATCGAAGTAAAGTAATGCTAAATTTATAACAATTACAAAAAAATATATGTATAGAGATATGAATTAATAAATGTACATATATATATATGTATATATACATATATATATACATATACATATATATATATATA
>NW_022749760.1:128501-142771 GCF_011630105.1 Anneissia japonica
ATATATATACATATATATATACATATATATATACATATATATATGTATATATATATATGTATATATATTTATATATAGTGTTATCTTGATTTTTATATATATATGTATAAGTATATGTGTGTATATATATGTATGTATATGTACAAGATAAAAATATATCTTAAAAAAACAAAAACAAATAAGAATCACAAAACAAAAGTGAAATAAAAAAAATAAAAACTTTTTTTTAACTCTGCTTTGTTTTATATGTTGGTCTTTGTTAGTTGTTTAACTGTGTTTGAATTTTACACACATGTTTTATATTAATATTTACAGTGTTCTAGTTCTCATTTGAGTTTTGCCATTATCTTTTGTTCTTTGTAAAGTAAATGTTTAATTTACGACTAGGTGTATCCCTTTGATGGTCAGTGCTTTCATTCTTTTGTCTTCTGCACTTCATTTTAATTTGACGTTTAAATTTGTTTCTTGTTCATGCCCTTTTAAATGATACAATAAAGTAGGTTCAGAAGGAAATTACTATGTTTGAATTGAAAAATATTAATCTTCAATCTTAAAAATGTTTTAATATTAAATGCATTTAATCTTATATATATTATATATGTTGTACATACATAAATAAGTGCCTCTTTGAGTTAGTTTGCTTTGGGAGCAAGCCTCTTGAAACATTGATTGATAGATAAATAAATAAATAAATAAATAAATAAATAAATAATAAATAAATAAATAAATAAATAAATAAATAAATAAATAAAAAAAATAAATAAAATAAATAAATAAAGAGTGAGTGAGTGAATGAGTAAGTAAGTAAATAAATAAAGTAGGCCTACTTACCTATAAACTAAATTAAAGTAAAGTATGTATTAACTAAACTAAGGGAACTAAACTATTCAATGGACAATGGACCTGTAGCTTGGTGCCTGTTTTCTGATTCCTGTGTTCAAATCCTTTGACATCAGGATTTTTTTTTATCATGACTAAAACCGTTTCCATTTCCTAAAGCCGGGCACTCACTCTGGCTGATAGTCATAGGCCAACGCGATGCTATGAAGGATGCAATGAGACGACGTGCGCAAGGCAACAGATAAAGGCGGAAGGTGGTAATCCATTTTGTTTTATATTTTCTGGTTAAATAAACATAATGCTGAATATAGATTAAATCAGGACAAAGAAACAGATATCAATTAAATCTAAGGCAATCAACATTGGAGAAATATAAAAATATGGTCCCAAAATATTTTCTTTGAAAAAGGATGTTATACTGTACAATATAGAATACATGAAGGTTTTGCAATTATAAACTTGGAATACCAAGAGGGACCTACCATAATAAAAAAATATTACAATTTTAAGTTAATACTTTTACAGGAATTAACAATTATGACAAATAAAAAAAAAAAATTAACTAGGCATCCGAAAGATATGTTTATACCATATTAACAATATTTTAAATTGAAGTTTATAACGGAAACACAAATTAATTTTAGTTTTCATAATAGGTTTTAATTCATTGAATCATTCTTACACAACATACGTCATACTTTTTTATTAAATCTAAAAACCTTGAGTAGAGTTGTTCACCTTTGGTCCCCATAGCAACAATTACTGTTAATTTTTTACCAGTCCCAGAGGAGCATTAAAATTCTAAACTGTAAAATTAACTGGTAGTAAATTTGCCTCTTCGACTAACTTTTAATTACTTGAAACAATTGGTGAAATTATATAACATGTTCTGCAAATCTACTTCAAATTAATCTGGTAATTGATAATTAGTTGTGAACGAAGCATGGACGCTAGCCCTAAATAGTCTGACAAATTTGTCTGAGGAAGGCATTTTAAAGCCCAGATGGAGGGCTGACTGTGACCTTACACTGGCCTAGTAATATTCAAGTCTTGTGCCTAGGGTGAAGATGAAAATCATGTTGCTGTCGTGGCGCTGTCATGCTGGGAGTCAAGCCCACGAGTCAAGGGAAGGCGGATATCATACCAAGCCAGCTAAGAAAGACCACAACAATGTGCTTTGTGATCATTATTTCACACCAAATATATTCCTGCCAGCATTGCGGCTTTAAGCGGTATTATTCAAAGTAAATTCCATTTCCTCTCTGGCATATAGAACGATGGTTAAATCATTTTTTAGTAATCAGTTGTATTGTCTCCAACAGAGCACACTGGCATTCTCTTTCCAATATGGTATTAACATCTTGAGTGTTTACTGGTTTGTTTCCAAATCTAGAAATCCATTCTCTGTTGTCTGGAAAAGTTTGATACTTTTCAAGGAATTTTCCTGCTGGGTTATTTGATGTCATTGTCAAGTTTTATTAATAATTTGCATATGATCGAAGTGATAAATATAACATGTAATTTTTGATTTTTCGGTTTTCTTAACACAATATTCTGAGGCAGATTCATGATTTAAAAATTGATCAGGTAGGAAGGGGTAGACGTTTCAACCCCGCAAGTTCAAAGTTCGGAAGACGGGAGTTGCGCTACTGAAGGGTGCATCATCACAGAAATGTCGAGATCTAAGTTCCCAGCTAACAATATTACGTTATGAGAACGTTATAACAAAATTACAGTTTGGTGATAAAAATGTTATTTTATTGAACCATATGTACGTAATTATAACCTAATTTCATGTCACAATGTTCGAACGTCCTTACAACGTTGTTGTTAACGTTAAGCTGTAACGTACCTAAACACAACGTTCGTGAACGTTATAAGAAAGTTTTGTGAATTTGCTGGGTTTCTTTCTTGCATGTATTCTCATTTTAAAAAGTGAACATTTGAGGCGTAACACTTGGGAACACTTTGTACACCAACATCGATGATAAAGTCGGTAGACAAAAGACAATATATTAATTAATGACTTTACAACATGATACACCAGTCTTAAACTCTCAACAAACACAAGATTTTTAAAATACTGAAAACAGCAAAAAGAATTATCAAAGCTGACTTTGGTACTGATGTTATAACCTGACAGTCCTACGTAAATTAAGATAATAACATTAATGAGGCTTCACATCCATTAAACTTTTATTACTTAAAAAACAACTCAGGTAGACTCCGCGCCCTTTGAAATGTAAAACATCTAGATGTAAGAAACTCATTTGCACATGACTCCATTTTTTATTTAACATCTTCAGTAGATAGTCATCATATATGGCTACATTTTATATAAAACCTGCATATTTTCTTGTTTTTAGTGATGTCTCAACATGCAATATCTGGTTACACAATATATTGGCAATAATTAGTTTTTCTTTTTAAATGTTCTAGTAAATGTAGGCCTATATCTGTCTCTTATACACATCTAGATGTGTATAAGAGACAGTATATATACATAATGGTGAGATGGAGGGATGGTGAGATGGAGGGATGGTGAGATGGAGGGATGGTGAGATGGAGGGATGGTGAGATGGAGGGATGGTGAGATGGAGGGATGGTGAGATGGAGGGATGGTGAGATGGAGGGATGGTGAGATGGAGGGATGGTGAGATGGAGGGATGGTGAGATGGAGGGATGGTGAGATGGAGGGATGGTGAGATGGAGGGATGGTGAGATGGAGGGATGGTGAGATGGAGGGATGGTGAGATGGAGGGATGGTGAGATGGAGGGATGGTGAGATGGAGGGATGGTGAGATGGAGGGATGGTGAGATGGAGGGATGGTGAGATGGAGGGATGGTGAGATGGAGGGATGGTGAGATGGAGGGATGGTGAGATGGAGGGATGGTGAGATGGAGGGATGGTGAGATGGAGGGATGGTGAGATGGAGGGATGGTGAGATGGAGGGATGGTGAGATGGAGGGATGGTGAGATGGAGGGATGGTGAGATGGAGGGATGGTGAGATGGAGGGATGGTGAGATGGATGGAGGGGTGGTGAACACATATCGTCACATTCCTCTCACTCAACCCCCTTCATTATAACTATCAGTGGCGGATTCAAGGGGGGATCCAAATGGAGAAAATTAAAGAAAATTATACTGAAATTTTGAGTCTGAAAGTACAATTTCCAGCCACCTAAATGTGTCATTATCATACATTTTCTTACCGCCCTTAACCATTGTAGGACTGAGGTGGTATAGACTCTCCATCTGTGAAAGTCCCTCTCTGGGCCCCCTTTATTTCAAATCCCTGGATCTGTCACTGTTGGTTCAAGGTCATTATATGTAGAACAACTAGAAATTTTTCAACAAAGCATGAGTAAAGACAAGCATGCAGCAGATGACATTGTAATAAAATAAAACATAAATACGAAAGAACACTGAAAGGCCTCTGACTCCTGATGACACGTTGTTGTATTGTGTTCTTGAATTGATTGACTAAGTTTTTGAAATATTAAAAAATCATATGTTGAACATTATTTTAAGCAAAAAAGGTTTTACAGTATCTGTATAAGCATTATTTATATACTTTACTTTACTTTTACCAATTACACAAAGATATTTTACGCTCTATAAAAAAAAGTCTCTTTCTGCGGTTTGGGAATTGTGCTATTTCTGGATTTGAAACCAGGGCTATGGAACTTGGAGTCAATAATTATTGTTGCTTCTAGTATATCAAAAAAATTTTTAAAACAGAGTCTTACTACTGTGCGAATGTGTCTTACTATTGCGAAGGTGAGCAGTCTTTCTTTTTTGCATACACGTTTAATAGAAAAACATTTATTTGGTGAATAAACGTGTAACTCACTGCATACACTTTGATATTAACCTACCTGAACGTAACACTGTTAGGTGAGGTACAGTGGCCATATGGTTAGCCAATTAAATATTTAATGTTGTTAATTGAATATAATTAAAAGCTCAAATGTTAATAGTCCTACATATAGAATATAATATAGATTTAAACAGTACAGGTACAAATATTGCGATTATTAACAACTTCATTAATTTTAACATGAGCTGTGAAAAATTTATTTACATTTGATTCATTCATTTCATTTAGTTTTCATGGTGCAGTACAAGAAAATATGATAAAAAAAAAATTGTTTGCACCAGTACGAAATCTCACTATGTTCAATGTATCCCTGGCGCGGTACGCTACACCAAATACAAAGAAAATTGGTCCACTGACGTAATGTGTATCCAACCAGACGTGCAGTTGTGTTTGAAATTTCAGGTTGTGATCTGGCTACTGTGAATTTAATAACAAGAAGTAGACTGTTTGAACAATGCATATTGATCTATTAGCTGTGTTGGGCAGTTGAAAAGAATAAAGCAACCCATTTTTATACCACAAACAAAAAGTATACGCCAGTTAAGGGCTTCAAACAAAAGCCATCATAACTGTTTTATTTACCTGGTCATTCTATGCAACTGTTTGATCAGCAAGTGAATGATAACAAACAGAGATTTGTTATCTTATCTGCAATCCTCTCTAATGAAAGGCAACTGTTTGTGGACTCGCTATAAGCAGGTGTTGATGTAACGTCCGTTGGTTTGTTCCATCACCTAGAAATGAAAATGTTACATGAACATAAATAGAAAGAATACTTGTTTTGATTTGAAAATGGTTTAAGTATGTAATAGTAGATAGAGTTGAGTTATTGAGGCTGAAATCAGTGGTGGATCCAGGAAATCGAAATAGAGGGAGGGACTTTCACAGGAGGGCAGACTAGACCAGCGTTCCGCAAACTTTTTACTTCACAGCCTATTTACGATTCCAGGCACCAAGCCGCAGCCCAGCAGCGCCAGGGACCAACATAACAAATCTTGGCAAGAACTTTTGATCATGAAGCCTCTATGTATATACAATATTTTGACATCATTATCTGTTCTCTCAGTGATAAAATTTCATTGTATACAAATTAAATATCATTATTAATACCGTACATTTGTGTTTCTCCCCCCCAACCCACCCGACAATTGATTTTTTTTTTTTGATTTTTTTTTTCCTACCATGATTCAACCAAATACGGTTCAGCCACACGTCATAGGTTTCTCCTTCCAAAAGCTTTTACGCACACTCTGTTACTCCGCAACTTTGAAAGACTACCTTATTATACAGGTATTATGTTTAGTAATAAAGTATCCACATGGGCATTGGTCAAGAAATGTGTGGTGTTGTTTACTGTAGTGACCTTTCTATTTCTATTTTTATCTTTAGTTCATGACGCATCCCATCATCCCCATCATTTACTCGATCTACAGGGTTAATGCGATAGACGATAACATAGTGTCTAGCTCCCGAGGGGGCATATAGACACAAAAACCGCTTATAACTCAAATAGTTATCTGGCATCTGGCACTTCAGCAGCGTGTGCAAGCGACGCATTCGCCGTAACAATGAAGTGGCTTTATTAAAAACTATTTTCTCCATGATGAAACGTCTCTTTGTTTATTTATTTTTTTAAAATTTCCAGACGGCTTCACGGCCCTCCAAAAATGTTTCGCGGCCCAAACGGAACGTCGGACTAGACCCCCTCAGCCCTACCATTGTTGTAAATGCACTCTCCCACTTGAATTTGAATTCTTTTTTCTTTTTTTTTTTATTAAAAAATAAATATGGTGGGGCCAATAGTAGATAGAGTCGAGTTAATGAGGCTGCAATCAGTGTTGGATCCAGGAAACCGAAATAGAGGGAGGAACTTTCACAGAAGGACGGACTAGACCACTTCAGCCCTACTATTGTCGGGGCTGAGGTAAGGATATTTATGAATATGGCACCTCTAGATGGCCAGAAATGCACTCTTAGACTTGAATTTGAATTCTTTTTCCTCCATCTTTTTTCATAAAAATTATGGTGGGGCCTGGCCGGTTCCCCCTGCACCTAAATCCACCACGACAAATATAAAACACTGGTACTGCTTCGTAGGCTAACATTTATTACAAAGCTTTCTATGTTGCTTTAATCAGGTAGAGTCACTTACATACCTGCCAACTTTGCTGGTGTCCGATGTGGGAGACAAAATTAAATTTGCATATAGCATCCTCTATGTAAAAATCAGAAAATAGAGCACCCTCTATTTTATTATTTTTAAATTGTAGTGATCAAACTACTACTGATTACAGTCGTCAGTCAGTAAAGCTTTACCAAAATAAATTTATGGCCTACATTCACATTTTAGTGATGAATTCACATCATTCTTATGAATTTTATCGTATAATCTGTCTGTACATTTTATCTTTCATAAAATTTTTATGATGCGTGAGATAATACAACGTAGGCGTGAGACATGAAAAAGGGGATGCTCATGCATGAGACTCGTGCAATATGCATGAGAGTTGGCAGGTGTACGCTTATATATTCCAAAAAATTATAATTTAAGTGGAAATTAAAACATAATACCACAAACAGCCACATAATAGCATTAACAGTGATGACAATGGGCGAGACTAAAGCTCTCCATACTAGATTCCCAGCGGTTTAATTTACAGATATTAAAATATACTAGCATAGAAATCGGCAATCTTAACAACTATTGTATATTTGTTGTGATTTCTATTTTTACATCTTTAAACAATTTCTCTCTCAGGCGTATTCATCTCTTCTATTTATATACCAAACTATTTTTTCACTTTTTTTGGGAGAGATGTTAAAGATAATTGTGTACTGCTTTCATCACTGTTAACAACCAAAACAAAATGAATATTTTTTATACTGACACATAGCCTCGAGAACTACAATACTTATAATCAGCAAGATCTAAAAACATAAGAAATTTGAACTCATGTTTTCATACCAAAATCCTTTTCTACAATTTTATCTGTAGCTTTCACTGGAACTAACTTTGATTGACAGAATAACCATAACTTTTTAATCCACTCTGTTCTAGACAATAATTATGAGTAAAATGACATTCACAAATATATTGATATGTAGGGTGAGTGATAGTTCAGTCGGCAAGTGAAATAACCACTATGTGCGATGAACCATGAAGATTCCTACAATTTTCAGTCCATGGTTTAATTCCATCACTGTTCTCAGAATTTTAATAGTTGCACATCAACTTTTGTATGAGATTTAGCATGATGGTGTAGTAGGCTGGGGGAGGGGGGATGTGGACCCACTAAGTGGGTAAAAATACCATTTTCATTGGAAAAGGGATTTAAAAATATTTCTTGGTTTTAAAAAGGTTTGCATGGCAAGTATCAGTAACAAAATCATTAAACTAAGGTACACCATATGTAAAAATATGGTTTTTGAGATAAAACCACTGGTTGGTTTTTAAATTTTTCAGTGAGACTACTTTTATCAGGAGAATAGGAATTTAGTTTTGCATTCTCAATTTTTGCACCACCCAGGCCTTTAAGCACCCCCCTCCCCCCAAAAAAACCAACACATGCCCCTGCATTTAGATCCTGATCCTGTTTGCAATTTGGCAGTACACTCTCTTCAAAAGAGCGTAAGGGTTTTCTTCCAGTGTACTGTCCAATTCACCAACAGAAAGACCCCACTGGAAATAAATCTTTGCATTTAATCGCTTATCTTTTGGTATGTTTCACACCAAAATATTACTATCCCATATCAAATTTTCTCACAACATGACAAAACCTTTTTAGTTACAATATCTTTGTCATGAATTCCTACTTGACGTATTTCCGAGCGGTAAAGAAATGAATAGGAATCCCTCTTTGACATATAAAAAACAAACACAGCTCACAATGTTGTAACACAACTCTCAAATAAACTTTTATTCTGTATAAACTCCAACAAGAATCCGGTATCAAAATAATACAACAAACATTCACATAAACATGTGTTTCAAAAAAGAGCTCCTCAAAAGTGCAAGCTCTAACCTTATATACATTAGCCCTAGAACTCCTGAGCATTCAAGAGCAATCTATATTGCCTAAGTTCCTCATTGGTTACCTTACATCATAATTAACCAATAGGCTTATTTCCTCTACAGTACCCAAGATTCCAGAAGCTTCCAAATATTACTCTTGGATTGTACATGGTGTCATGTGTTCCTGTAATTACCAATGTGGTTTTCACTTGTTTGTTTGGTCAATTATATGCAATTCTAGAATGTTCTATGTAGTAAATATGTTAAAATAAGGAAAGGAATGGTAATTTATTACAATCTTTAACATTATCTAATAAGCAGCAATCTATATTGGACAATCACAAAGATTGCTAAAAAAGGTCAAAGATAACATGTATTTCAACTCCAGATTCTGGAAATCATATCGTATAGAATAAACAGAAAACAATGCTGTGACAAACACTTGGAATCTATAGAGTAATAGTCAATGGTGCCAGTGATTGATAAAAAATTAATTGTTGAAGTTTCTCAATTTTTTTTCTACTGGAGGAAGGAATGGATGTCTAAAAATGTTTTGAGAACAATTATCAAATTGGAATAACCCCCAGTAAGGCTACACATAACAGTGAGCAAATTTATAATTAATAATATTAATAATATTATTACTGTTAATAATCATATTATTATTAATAATAATAATAATACTATTAATAATATTATTACTACTACTACTACTAATAATAATAATAATAATAATAATAATAATAATAATAATAATAATAATAATAATAATGTTACAGTTATCTTCTATGCACTTTAGAACAGAATAGAAAGACTACATATACCTACTATGTTAGCTTAATTCTTAACCTGCAGTACTATTAAAAAAAAATATATTTTGGCCATTATGACATTTGTTTTAATGATGCCAGCATTTTTTCATAACTAAATCATTTTTTTACGAAAATAATTATAATAAAAACAGTATAAATAATATATTATCAATGATAAACAATATTTACCGAAATAATATCAATAATATATTCATAAAATGACAATAGCATAACAATATTAATAATACTATAATAATTTATATACTAATTTCATTAATTATTCAACCTTTTTACAATACACTAGTCATAAATAAAAATCATCTGAGACACTATAGAAATGGTTCCTAATAAAACAGATAGTAAATTAATGGATTATAAAGGAATATGTACTATAAATGGCATGTTTGACATTTTTTTCCAAAAGCTTTTAAAATTATTCATCAAACAAGCAAAAGACAAAGGTGGTATTGTATCATAAAATTCCAATCTAAGTGATAATACATACATTATATTCAATTGGTACTGATAATACGATGAATCAAATAACTTTTTGAAATACGTTTAAAATGCTTAGATTTTTTTATAAACACATTGATCTTAAATAATGAAAAAAAAAAAAGAACAATAATAATAATATCAACTAATAGGGATATTGGCCCGGAAGCATTTTTTCTCCTTAGGCGAAACTTTTTTATATCTCGTTTCGCAAACTTATTTTCTTTTGGTTTATCAAAATAAAAATAAAAATTTTATTGGTGAAAGCCTGGTTTCGATTGAATCGCTACAGTCGCTACAGCGTTTTCACTGCCATCCTTGCGCTGCGTAGTTGTCCCTGACGCAATCGGGAATGCTCCCTTAGGCCAATAAAAAAAATTCTTGTGTTGGCCACGTTTTGGAAAAATCCAAAAAATGGGTAGGTCGGTAAGAAAAGTTTTTTTTTTTTGTTTTTTTTTTTACATTATTTTTTTTACCAAAAATTGTTTATGCATAAAAAGTAGAAAATACACAAAAATACAAAGACCATTTTTAAATCTATATTGAAGAGTAAAACGATCACATCATAACACTGTCGCATTGCTTACCGTCACAAAACAGGCCTATTCCAGCCTTTTTCGCCCATTAAAAAAATATTTTTTAAATTTTTTTATTTGGCATTATTCAACTGACCAATCAGCGTTGCCAAAGAAGACAGCGATAGCGTGTAGCGATTTTTTATGAAAACCAGGCTAAAAGTGAACAGCATAGTAATGGGGTGGTTACATGCTTTAAATTTATATAATTAGGACGAAATATACTTACCTTATTTTGCAGATTTCAAGGCAGTGGAGGGCATAATAAACAAAAAAAAAAGACAAAATTTTATTGTTTTTTTTTCGAAATCATCATTATTAGAATAGAAATCTTTCTTTATTTTGGATACTGAGTCAATATTAGTACACTATTCTTCCCTGGCGGGCTTTGGGTTCGCTAAACAAGCTATAAAAAAAGTCTTGTCACATGATCACATCGATTTCATCTCTACTTGAGCTCAGTTGTTGCCAAATAAATATTGAACTGAACTGAATTTTACTCCAAACTATCCTGTAAATGAACTTAGGTTGCTCCTACATGACATTAACTCACAAGCCGCCACTAGCATACCGTAGTTAAGTATTAAATGATTTTACACTCTGTATTAAGTCAGTTAACCTATTAGCAATACTTTCAGACTAGTGTGATTTTAAAATCTTACATTTTTAATAGGTCATGCATAGAATAGGTACAAAACAATGCAAAGCGAGCTCTAGGCAAATTAAACTTTAAATGTGGAGTTACAGGTGAACTTATGAAAACTAACATATTGAACAGTTGTCTCCTAGTTTACAGACCAATCCCAGTATTCTCCCGAAGCCAGAATTGCCTGTACTATTTACTAGGAATAAAGTCTCCCAACCGGAGTTACAAATATAAACACAAACCAATGAGCATTGTTCAATTATAAAGTAGTCAGGCTATAATTGCGCAAGAATCAGCTGTATTTAAGCCATTTTGAACATTGAATTCACAAACCAAACTTCAAAAAAAACCTTTCCTTCGATGCCACACTCCCTATTTAGGGGTGGATCCAGTGGGGGGGGGGGGAAACACATATTCTCCCCCCATCCCAGTTTGCCATACAAATTTCAATGGAATTTAATGTTATGTGTATACTCACACCTTTTGTGAAACTGTTGTAATTCTGGATCTGCCCCTCCTATTTGTCTATGTTATGCATCACAAATAATTACCAGAATTAATTTTCTTATTGGGAGAGCAATGAATCACTTAAAAAAAAAACCTTTAACACTTTAGTTTACAATAAGCCTAGAGTGGTCCCAGAATAAGGGTCTGCGTGCCACATATCCTCCAAGGTAACACCTGCTACTTCCCAGTGGTGACTCAACTTTGCTACAAGAAGCTCAAAAAGTCTGAAATGGGGGTCCAAAGCAAGAGGCCACAAAAAACCAGTCAGGGCATGCAGCAGCATAGTTGACCTCAATAATAAACAACCAACTGGTGATCCATCGGAATCAAAAATTATTCAAACTTTTATCGGCAAATTGTTGGTGGGCCTACAGGAGAATTGGCCCAACAACAAAATTTTTGCTGGTGGCTCACTCGCTCCACCCAGCAGGGGCGGATCCAGAATTGTTTAAATGGGGGGAGGGAATAACAGTTTCAAAATAGATGAGTAGCACATAACATTGACATGCACTAACATTTTAAAAAAATTTAGTGGTAAAACTCCCCCTTACTGGATCCGCGCCTGCCCACTGCCTCTGCCACTGAGTCCGGGTTCCCGGAATAAATTTGGAAAATAAAATTTAGTATGATGACCTTGTTGTGAGACATGGTTTCATGCTTGATCGACACGGTAAATGTCCCCCTGACACCCGTGCTGGCGTCACCTCCTTTAAATCCTGCTAATGCTTTTGTTTTGTAGTATCCTAATGAGTTTGATATATCATACACGGGATGATAACTACAGATTTTATCCTAAATTGTGTGGGAATTGTGTTAGGTGTGTCAACATCATTGTAACTCTACAATTCACCTAGTAATTGTTTGAAGTGGTTGATTTCAAACTTATCTTATATAATCATTTGTTCTATTATTGCATGTTGATCAGGTAATATTTGTATAAGTTTATGTTATCTATTGAAACATTGATAAAGTACATGATGGTAGCAGGAACAAAAGATCATTTGACATCAGATATTGTTCTACAGACTTTGTTATCACCAGATTTTGATACTGGTGTCAGATCCTAAAAGAAAGCTCTTCACAAGGTCAAGTCCCTGATTACAGGCGCCATACACTGTTGTAAACTAGAATAACACCTCATAAATATTAATAAACACCTTGTGAATAATTAGTGACTACTTCATGAATATTCACAAAATTTAAATTGAATAAAGGATCTTTAAATGGGATGGTTTCTCTTATTATTATCCAACTTTTTTTTTTCATATTTTTTTACTTAATAGAATTTATATAGCGAACATACCATATTTATTTCGAATAAGCAGACTGCTCTGGATGAATTGCGCCTCTGGAGGTTCATTTGGAATAAATGCATCCCTTGAATAAACGCCCTGATGACCCGATCATTCTCAACACATTCTATTATGTTCTACTCCAATAGAATTACATTTATTCTAACCTGGTAGGGATCAATAAGTCTTTATAATCATGCAATAACAACACATTTTGATGGTAATTATGTTTTGTACTTACACACTTACGGTGAAATTAAGGGTCATTTTTAAGAGTATATACGTATTTCATTTTACACATAATAAATGCCTCCTTCAAATACATGCATCCCTCCCATTGATATGTCTGTCAACAAATGCCCTGGGACATTTATTCAAATAAATAAATACGATATAATCCACAACACTCCTCAAAGCACTTTCGTTTGAAAGCCCAACACCATACATGCTGCGCTCCACACATTTTCATTACTTTTCTTTTTCAGTACTTTTCTTGTATCTTTGGTTGGAGTTCCCATTTGCCACTAAAATATTGACAGAAGAGTATATGATTATATACAAGTGTATCAAGTAAAGGGGGCCACCAAGTATATTTTACAAATGAAGAGTAAAAATGAAATGGGAAAGTACTATTTACGGAAAACTTGATATTATCGGAATGATAATAGAACCACTTTGTCTGACATTCGTAGACAGCCTGTCATGGGTTTCAGAATTTCTCACGGTTTTGTAAACATTTTTTATAGATACAAAACTAATTTTTCGCATATTATTTATAAAGAGGAAGATAAGATGCTCAGGTCAAAGTTGACCATGTCAAGTAATTCAACAATGAATTTTTTAATTCATGACACACTCTTAAATATTTGTGTAGCATATTTCATTTCATTTTCATTTTATTTATTTATTCAACCACAATATACATGATAAAATGTGGTTAGGGACAGTTAATGAGAAAATAATTTTTATTTTAACCTATGAAGGGACAACTGCCCTTTCAAAGAAACACAAAATGAACTAAAAAAAAAAGTTTACAAACAATTAGATAAGAAAGTATGTGATAAATGACTACAAAATTTACAATAAAAAATAAATAAAAAATCTAACATACTGAATAAAATAACAATTAACATAAAAGATATAAACTTTTTTTTTAAATGAGAGAAAGCATTTAAAAAAAACCATCAATCAACAATTTCATATATTATAT
>NW_022749760.1:142851-156818 GCF_011630105.1 Anneissia japonica
ACATGTGGTACAGCATGCGCTGATATCCACTGTAATCCCCAGAAGCTGTCTCTTATACACATCTAGATGTGTATAAGAGACAGGACAAGCTGTTAAAACCAGAGTCCCATTACACAACAGTTATAAATATAGGAGGATAAAGTGAATGAGAAGCTAATGTACTTAACAATGTAGTAGCTTTGGTTCATATAAAACTGTTACCTATAATATTTGCATGTATTTTTCTCTTTAAAAAAAATAATCATTTTCGAAGATGTAAATTGCCTTATATGGTAAGCTTCTTGGGGTTATTTTGCCAACTTAGCAACCAAATATAAATATAAAAGACGAAATACATTCAAAGTTAATTCAAGGTCAAATGGCAGACCAGTTTTTGAACAGTTTTTCTCTCATCACTGTTGGAAGTCAGTTGAACCATAGTTCAGCTGATTCTCAGTCAATGCCTTGCAGGCTTTTCCTCTGTAAAAAACCCAGCCTCATTAATATCATCACATTATACTCAAAGTGATTTTTCAGTTCAAAAGAAATTTTATCCATTGATGCGCCAAACGAGTAACCTCATAACCCAATTATTGACAGGTACGTTTCAGAAAATTAGAAATAGTGCAGTCACATGATCAGTCACATGACAAATGCGTTTAACACTAAATTAGTCCGTGGATGGATTCCCAGCCGTCAATGGGATGGAACGTCCAGCTGAGTTAGATGGCCATCTGAATATATTATGAATTGGGTTAAATAAATAACCTAGATTCTCAAATGCCTGGACTTAGTCTAAACACCAGTATCTAAGACAAAAAACTAAAGGTGATAGCGAAAAGAAAAAAACAAGGGTGCATCTTAAAACGGATAATTAACTGGTAGAAGTTCATTGGAAGAATGTGTCCAGAACAGAGGGAGGTAACTAGTGGGGTTAATTTTTCAATAGCTTCTGAACGTATGAAGAACTAGGTCAGGGAGTAAACAGCATGTAGATGCGTGCAATCTGAAACAAACAGCTGCGATCTGTGATCTTTTTCGTGGAGAGTTTCTTCATCTCTAATTGAATACCGGTTTTCAAGAGCCTTATTTAGATCATTCAACAGAGAGTGAATGCATGGTGATTCCAGTGGTTATTTCAATCACTGAATGGATTATAGTACCATCATATGACTATAGGTGCCAACATTCACAATTTTTAAAAATTTACGCATCAAATATAGAAAAGAGTGCGAATTAAAGTATACGTTTGTAAGTTGTAATAATTTAATATTCAATAGGAAACTTAGTATGATGAAAAAGAATTGTAAGGGGGTTTATAAGTTTGAGGTTATGCTTTGCTTCAAATACCATTGTCATTGGTCCAATTAAGCATAATTTTAATTGGCAGCTCCATTTGGAGGACTTAGCAGTTATCCCTTGTTGGGTGGGAGGGTAATTAAAAAAAAGAAGACAGGAACAAAAATAGGAAGATGCAGGGGAAAGGGAAATTATACAGGTTAAGAAAAGTAAGTCGGAAATGAAGTGCTTAGGAATGGGGGAAAGTTCAGCCAAGAGTACACAAATAGCATATCCCAACCATCAGTATTTGATTTCCTATAATAGAAGCCATGTGATTAGTTATCGCATACTATTTTTGTGATATCATTTACTAATCACCCAACAAACCTACATTTAAGTTATTACACCAGAGATAAGTAATACAGTATAGCTGACCTACTTAGGTATAATAGTATATGTATTGGTATAGTACCAAGCTATCCCAATACTAGGGAGTTTATATCTGCACATACTACCAGTCTTCGGTACCTAATACTAGCAAGTACTGCAGGGGACGCACACCCGCCCCCCCCCCCCCCCACCAAAAAAGCTTGCGCCCTGTTGTCACTCCCCCCTTATTGAAATTGTCCGAATCAAAAAAATCAAGTTCAAGTAGTTAAAAGTCACCTTATTTTTTACTCATCAAGCCCCCAACCTCTATCATCGAGCACCCCTTCAGCCTCTTCCCCACCCCCAAGACTCCTAGATATGCCACTGAATTACAGTAATGTGCTGCACATTTTTGGAACATTATGATAATGAACTAATGTTTTTGTGAGAATAGTAGTAATTATATTTAACTTTCATTTTGGAAATTCAAAATCTGTATAGATAAATGAAACAAAACAGATAACAAAGTACAACTTATGGCATATAAACAGAATAGAAACTATGGGGTCACTGATAAGTTTAACATAAGAAAGTATGAAACAAACTCCTTAAATAGACTGATACTTCGTTTTACTTTATCACTGTTTTGGGAGTTTGTTTCATACTATCTTATGTCAAATAGAATATTACTTACTCAGAAAACATTAATGTTATAACATTCCCAAAATTGTGAACGTTGTGGTTACATTATGTCACAACATAATGTTATTGCAATATAATACAGCAATGTTTTCAACATTACTTAGTCAAAAAAATATATTACACAAAACAATATACTTTTAATAGCTTGGAGATTATACTATCCATCTCTATCATTTTAAATTGGGAATATTACTAATGAATATTTCTTGAATTTAAAAAAGAAAAAAATTTATAAAAAATTAAAAAAATAATAAAAATCTTCTCAAAGTGCTCAAAGAAAATAGAAAAGAAATTAAGAAAACTAACCCACTAACTATCCTAAAGATAACCAGACACAATTTGAGAACGAACCAGTATCACAATATAATAAGAATTAACATGAACGAACAGCAATAATATTAATATTAAGTTAATTTTATTAATATTGTATAGTGCAATATGATATGGTTACTATGCACAAGTGAACATCAAAATCATTTCTTTTAAGAGCATTAACATTTTTAAAACCATTTCTTCCACAAAACTATAGTTATATAACTAAATTATTCTTTGGGTATAAAAACTGTGTTTATACTATGAATTTGCTGGTAGCCCAACACATAATTTGTATTTCAATTAATGTACAACAATAATCTCTTACAATACAATCAATTTATCTCTATCTAATATTGAAGTATTAATCTCTCGACTTCTTGTTTATCTCGCAATTCCAGTCATTTATCTCTAGGTCTAGGCAATTTTAACAAGTGGGACAAAGGTTGTCGGAGAGATTAAGTAATATTATTTACAAACGTACAAAACAGATACCTGATGGACTGTAGGTAAAGATTGATATGACTGGTACTGGGTGGGAAAGAACTGGTACTGGTAGGATTGGTACTGGTTTGTAAGGTACCGGTACTGGTAGAACTGGTAGGTGCCTTGCCTCTACATCTCAGGGACCAGGTTCAAATCCTGCAAAATAGAGAATATTGTTCTCATTTATGTGAAAAGAAACTTAACTGATAATTGATTCAGTTTATAATATTAAGACTTGAACACATACTTGGCTCCTGGGGGAAAAATATTCCAAAATGTTGCTGAGCAGGTAACATTAGCTTTTAAATATAGCAGGTATCCAATGCTCCTGGACAGTGGCGCCAGTAGATATATTTTTGGGGGTGCTACAGTAGCTCTGCCCGGTTGGGGGCTTGAACTGTCTGATAGGGGCTTAAGCCCCTGCTACCCCCATCCACATAAATTTCTTACGCAAAATTCATAAACAAGTCAGCCACAGAGTCATATAAGCTATAAATTTCCTTAATATTTTTCATTTTCTCCGGATTCCAGGAGGCCTAGCCCCTTGGAGCCCTGCTAGGCCTTTGTCCCAGAACACCGCTGCCTTCTCTAACAATATGTGTGACAACCCTCTCTGACAGCTTAGCACCTTTCTCCCTGAATGTAAATCTTAGAGCCACCAATGATGAAGTATTCTGGTGGATCCAAATAGAAGTTGATATTGCACTGAAATATCTCCCAAAAATTAATGGCAATTCAAACGTTTAAATAAATTTCAATTATTTATTTATTAAAATATATTTAAGTAGGGTAGCCCATCTAGCAAAGCTGATCATTTGGGGCCCTTACATTACATTAAAAATACAATAAAAGTTAATAAAAACTATGGAACAGGTAAAAAGCATAAAAAGATACATGAAACATATTCATAAAAATTCATGAATATATAAAGTATATATATACATATTTCAACATCAACTTTGTAGTTGTTTGTTTAATATTATCCTTGCTTTATCATGTTTACTGAAGGAGTACAGTATTCTTTGTTCTTTGATTGACTATTTGATTTTTGTTTGTTGATAATTATAATCTGAAGGTCACATGATCTATATGGTTTGCTGTAGTCCCTAAATGATCCATTATTAAAATTAAATTTCCATACAGAGTAATGTACTTGGAAACGAAACCTGAGGCTGTAAATCTCCATCGACGTTTGGTAGCTTCATTAATATAAGATGATTCATTATATATTTATATAGTGATACCATTTTGAAGAAATTAATTATTGTTTTTGTGGAACAAAGAGAGTAATGAAATAATTAATTCATAATTGATGAAAACCACAAAGATTATCATACGGTTATCCAATACAAGAGATTGTCTGTTAAAGATGCTGTTAAAACCATTAACAATTATCAGTAGATTTTCACATATGTACGTGCAGTATGTAAGAAGGGGAGGGGGTTCATTACCTTTGTATGCTTTACAAGTACACGAATTGATTCAAATTATTCTGCCAGTCTCAAAAAAATAAAGTAGTTTTCATTGATGAAAATTGTGAAGACAATAAAGCAACTTTATGACATTCCTGAAATATAGTCTTTTCATTAGATTTTTCGTAAAAAGAAAGTAAATAGGCGAACACTAATTAAAAGGTGCCACCAACTTTTATTTCACCCATGAGAGGCAACTGTCAAGTTTGGATGAGGAACGAAATTGGTAGAAAGGCACCTATATGGGTTCAATAGAATAGAAAAATTAATTATAAAACATGACATCCTTTAAAAGAGAGGCAATGGATATTTTTAAATCGCTTTTATGTGATCACAATGAGGAAAGTAATACAAGCAACAGAATTCTGAACAGTTTGTAAAAAATCCTTCTTTTTTACGTTGAATAATCAGAATGAAGCTCGGTTTCCATAGACTCACCCTATCGGCGACAGTCGTCGACAGTTGTAGGGAAGGTTGAACCTGGTTCAACTTCTCCGATTGCGTTACAGATGAATCGGGGTGCATTGCTGGCTGCCCTGACTCCATCAGGAAGGTACCCCAATTCGTCTGCAAGCAATCGGCAAAGAGCCAGGATCAACCTTCCTGACGATTGTCTGCGACTGTCGCTGATAGGGTGCGCGATTCTATGGAAAACAAGCTCGAGTGACAGATTCAAGGGGAGGGGGTGTCGATCCAGCACGCACTCCCCACTACATTTTACAAAATTATTTTAAAAATGGAGTAAAATATAACATAATCAAATTTAAGATTGAGAGTGCCATTTCCGGCCCTCTAGACGTGCCATAAATTTTATGGACTCTTCTATCAGTGAAAGTCCTTCCCTCGAATTTGAATTCCTAGATCCACCACTGATAATCTAATTGAAATGAAGGAGTGGATGTGTTTCAGCAGAAGAGCGAGAGAACGTATTCACCACAGGTTACATATAAAAAAGAAGCAAATTTTGTTTGAAACGATGAAACCTGGGATAGTAGACATCAAGGATAAAATAAATGACATGATATTGGCCATAAACTGATGTTTGCACTCTGTGATTACTTTACTGCAAATTTTACATTTGGTTTGATTGGTTCCTGGTACTGGTAGGGGCATTTATAATGCACCTCTTCCTTGCGGTTATAAAGCGCAGTTCCTTTCCCTGGTTATTGGGTCCACATGCTAAGCATTGCTGCTCATACAGCGCAGTAGCAGGCAACCCCACCAGGTACCCATTTATACTCTTGGGTGGAGAGAGCAATGCAGATAAAGTGTAATTGCTCAAGGACACAAGCGAAATGCACAACGAGGGATTGAAACCCCGACCTCGAGGTTGGGAAACCAAACTGTTTCCGATACGCCAAACCGCTTCCTAAGCGTTAATAATTACTTTTTTTATGGTTTTTTTTGTTCAATTAGAATAGGGCCTACTTGACAGTAATAACACTACTATTGTACTAAACAATCCATAAACAACAACACTGTAGAGCAACACATTAAGATAACGTTTGGAACTAATTTGATGGTTTAACTGATTGTTACTTTAGATTAAGAGTCAATTCATCACACAACCCTCTATCCATTATCTACTGTGAAGTGAATTATTGTTCTACTGGGAGATAACTGGGGTTTAGTGTTTGACCTTGGACTGACCTTCAAGTTCAAGTGTCTGCTGGACACCACAGCTGACCAGCGTGCATTCAAGATCAACAGCTTAAAATCTGAGTGGACATTCAAGGCAAAGTTTTGGTCATCTAAATTTTCTCATCTTCGAGGACATGACCTACATAGAATTATCTTATATTATACTTTAATTAGCTCAATTTTTATCCACGAAGGCCCAAGAGCACATCCAAGAATGAGAATTAATGATAATGGAAAATAATATTTTGAAGTCTGTGAAAATTTCCGAGGTACTTCAGTTGATTGCAATCAAGCTTTTCATAAATATGAACACATTCTATAGCCAAATTCACAATAAATTTGCAACATGTGGGACAAATGTTTTCCACAATACTGTAGAAAGAAGACAATCACTCAGAATTTGAAGTCTTGCTCAAACCAACTCAAACAATCTTGAGTATATAGGCCTACTTGTCTTGTAAAAGGACTGCCAGCCACTTACACTTAAATCCAGGCCAGACTATCAAATTTGATTTCAACAGTTTTTTGTCAAAGAAAATGCTATAGTCTGAACAGACCTTTACAAAGATTACTTGCATATTCTTAGCCCTTGTGCTTAAAATTTGAATAAATTAATAGACCATAATTGGTACTTTGAGTACCCAAATTAAAGTTTCTTTTATTTTTACATCAAACCCACATTCTTAATTCATACTTTACTTCTACCCTTTCATCTTTTCCATGAAACTTTAGATTTTTGTCATTTTTTTTTTCATTTCTGTTTATTTTTTGGTTTCTGCTCTGTAAATTCTAAAACACGTACTGTATATATACACTAGCTCAGATGATTATTCATTCTGTTTCCCTGATTTATGTAAGCCCCTTTACTACAGAAATCCTTAAATTGATTATAGCCAATTTTTAAAGATTTTGTTATTCAACACAGACAGAACACTGTAGCTTTAATAATAAAAAATTAATCTTTTTAGCTTGAAGAGCAGAATAATAATAACTAATAATATTGGGATTTATAAAGAAAGAACATTTTGATTGGAACAAAAATAATTAAAGAGAGCCCATTAAATGTTGGAATAACAAAGTGGAGAGAAGAAAACACAATTTATCAACATGATCAGTAATTACTTTTCAAATTACAAGAAGCAGATTAAACAACCGAATCATGAAAACAAGCTGTGTCGTAAAAATAATATAATTAAATATACAAAGAGTTGTAGAACAATAGCTGAACAGTTCATACCGAAGCCAAGTGCTATTGGTTTTGCCATTAATATTAAAATGATTCCATTTCACAGATATTAAAAATTCCCCGGTAACAGGGAGACTGAGGAATTGAGGTAAGGACAGGCCAACACAAAAAAATCAAACTACTAAAATATCACCTGGTAGATGATACGATGCGATTGAACAAGAATACGATTTTCCGAACATTTCAAACTATTGCTCCTTTAATGTGCTTTTATTTCAAAGCATTTTCAGTTCAACCTTGTGAATTTGTGTTGTGTAGTCATAAAAGTAAGTTAATGGTTCTGATTGTTTGTTCTGCCTTTATACAGTGAGCAAATGATACAATAGACTTGACAATGATTATCACCCGGCCGGCAGGTGTTAGGCCATTGTACCAACCCTTCTATTGCTTTTCATAGTCGACAATAAAGAAAAGATGATTAAATGATAATAAGCTACTAAATTTCAAAAGAAACAAGATTCAGAAACAGACAAGAGACAATTGCAAAGTAAATAGACACAGCCACGATTTTTGGATTATTATGAAGGGAAGCTTAACCAGTTTTAGCATCTGCCTAGCCACCCACGCTAGGTATCCCTATTGTTTAGAGAAATCAAGTTCACAACCAGTGTAAAACTCAAAGATAACATCTTCCTCTGACTGAATGATTTCTCTGCCATCCGGAAAAAGAAAACCAACCAGACGTATAGATCTCCCAGCTACTACGCTGTATCTAGAGATCAACTCTTAAGCGCGGTAACAAAACGTGAATGCACCGCGCAGGTGACCAGGTATGGAGGATGAGAATCGGATTAGCTTTCAAGTAATTATCCTTCATAAATCTTGACTGGTTTTGATACATTTTCCCCCAAATGCTGACGTGCACTGAAAAAACGATTCTCTTCTATTATGTTGAATATTGCTATTCTACACTGAAATCAAAAGCGCGGAAATAACTACTTGAGAGTTATGATGTCCTTGCAGTTAATGTGCAATATTAAATAACATTAATCAAAAGAAAAGGACCAATGCCTGACAGTAAATAAAATCCAGAATGATATATTACCTTGCAAGAACTAATCCTATGCTTAAACTTTATATAAATATTTTTCTAAATAGTAATCCAATAACTTCTAGCAAGATTAAATCAATACATGAAGTAATATACAGATACAAAAAAGTTTTCTATTATGTTAAGTTTTTTTCAATCTAAAATACTGTGTACAGGTATATGGTTTTTTTTAAATTTTTTTATTTTAAAGCATATTAAATTCTATAAACATTTTTATAAAAAGATTAGAGGTAAAGTTGCTGCTTTTTGCGCTAAAGACCCTGGTTCAAACCCAGCCAGCGTCCGGTTTGAATTGGAGTCTGATAGCTGCGCTCTTAACCCTAATAACCCTTGAGTATTAGGTGGGATAAGCGACACTGTATCTGCTACATGTCGGTACTGGCGCTGTGGCTGCTGCGGGTCCTTAGGGGCCCAGCCAAAAATTTCCAGTTTCAAATATTTAAAATTTGACAAAGAAAGAAAAGTCAATCTTAATCTCCTAAAATCCATGGGCTTTACTAAAGTTTGACATAAGATAGTTATGAAACAAACTCCTAAAAAAGTGATACAAGCCATTATTGATTCTATATTTCGAACTATCTCAGTTCATCTTCAGGAATAAATTGTGCCAAACGACAAGCCAAACCAGTCACTCGTCGCAAATCGTGTTTCAGAGAAAACGGCCAAAACATTCTGGAATGTCAAATTTTTAAAAATCTATTTTATTGCATTAAACTCAATTTTATATATCTATACATCATGCTATGCTGTTATTTTTCCCACTTTTTAAGGATTTGATGATAGTTTCTGCATGATAAATGCCTGAAATCATAAACTTTAAAGGCTGATTTTTCATATAATGTTCTTTAAACAGCTGTATGTTTAAACACTGGTAACTTCATAAGGAAATGTCTGATTTGAATGATTTTTTTACCATTTTATAGCTCTTATTTTACTCTTTAACCCTGTATTAATAACTAAAAATCTATATTTACGACAAGTGACTACTTTGGCTTGTCTTGGCCACAATTATGAATTGAATTTTCTTTTTTTATTATTTTTATTTAGTTAATAATAATAATAATAATGGTAGATTTATAGCGCATATTGTTAAGCCCTCTATGCACTTCACATTATCATTATCCTAATCATTGGATTAAAAGCCTATGGAACACAAACTCAAGCTCCCTGGGGGAGTACTTCAAACCGTTACAGCAGCTACTGTGCATCAGCGCATTTTGGCATTTAACCCTACCAGCTACCCACATACTCCTGGGTGGAGAGAAGCAATGCAGAAAAAGTGCCTTACCCAAGGACACAAGTGAAATGCAGTGAGGGATTGAAACCCCGATCTCGAGGTTGGGAGACCAACCGTTCTCGCCATGCCAAACCACTTCTATGTCGTCAAACATCAAAGTTGTGACAGAAATTAATTGAATGCCCAAATATCTCAAGATACACCTCAACTTCTCACCATGAATTATGGAGAAACTGTGAGTACCGCCAATAATGATGATTTCAAATGATTATAAAATTTAATTTTTGGTCAATTAGTGTACCCGCCATCATGAAAAAATGGAAATTTTTTCTAAAAATAAGTTTGTTTTCATTTTTATTACACCCACCCTGTATCCAAAAATAAGATATATATAGGTATATTTCTTCCTAATTTAAAATTAATTAATTAAATTTAAAGCATTTAACTATCCCATTACTACACTGCTTACATTCAACACTGTATACTGTGTAATTTTATTTTTATTTGCTCCATCTGGTTGTTTTTGGCAAAACTATTTGCTAAATAAGAAAACCAAATTTTATATTTATTTTTTTGCCACCCTTCTCTGATTATCTTTAAACAAATATGTTTACTAAACAAGGTATAAAAAAAATAACCAATGAACACTGTATAAATTTTGCAAGGATCTCAGAATGGAGATCCTCAAATTGACTTTTACACTAAAAATAAACTTTTTTTTCCTTATCACTTTTTTCTAACAATTATAAAGATTAATATATCTAGAAAATAAAGTATCTAAGCTGTATTAATCAAATTCCATATTTTTAAGGAAGATTATTTAAAATTAAAATGTAGCAAACAATATATTGAAATTTAATTAGAAAGTCATTTCACAATGTTTAATTGCATATTATACAAAATCAAAGTAATTTATTGTGGACTTCATCTTCCATCTTTCATTTTAATTTCCTATCATATATCTACCAGTTATTGATGCATCTATTGAGCATACTGCATAAGCAATTACGACTTATTGTTCCTACACACAGGTCTAAAAACTCATTGGGGTTGCTATTGTGTGCGATGAATATGTTCTATTATTGCTGTCAGCAGATGTGTTAGTAAAGTGTTCTTGAGAACAATACCAGACCATAAAAAGCTAAGTGATCCTGAAAAGACTTGTAGACCTTGTTGACGGAGTTCGTTTTGTTCGGTATTGATTAACGCAGCCAAGGTTTGCAGACTGTTTCATGAGGCCTACGGTTTGGTCGCTAGGGACTAGTTTGCAAATTATGAAATGTTTAACCGCAGTATTAGGCCTACTGTCATACTGTGCAAGATTCTTCTGCACCACCACCACATAGCTTAATGACACCCTCTTAATGATATCATGTAGGCCTAATGCTGCACTTTAATAATGATATCATTTTATAGTGCATTTTACTGATAGCAACAGATGCCATGTATGTAGGGTCTATTTGAATAACATCTATAGCGCATTTAATAATACCATGTACAAATTAAGGCCTATTTAATGATACCAAGTATAGTCGGTGCACTTAATGGCACAGTGATTATTGTACCGTACAATGCACTTACCATGCATGGTATATTTTAATGATACTATGTATGGTGAATTTTAATGATACCATGTATGGTGAATTTTAACAATACCATGTACGATTAATTTTAACAGTACCACGTATGGTCAATTTTAACGATACCATATACGGTGAATTTGAATCATGTATATTATACTATAATGATACTATGTACATTTTAATTAATGATACTGGCTAGGTCATTCTTTATATAATACATTCTATTATTATTAATATTTTTATTTTCCCAAAATATTTATCATCTTCACAATTAGTCTTTTGCGAGTTATGAAAGTATGCTCTAGTGAAGACCTGTATACCATTTTTATAAACATAGGTTCTTGCAAATCCTTGTATAGGATATCATTGGAAGGATTGATTGTCACAACCCTTTGCAAGACATAATAGCAAAATGTAAAGGGAATAGAATATCTTTAAAGGGTTTATAAGCCAGAATCTAATGATCAAAAGTAATTTAATAATTACAATTATAACAACAATTTATTTTCTGATAAATCAAGTGTACTACTAACTTTGAAAACATTAGCCTCAGCAGTTCATAAATTGTAAAGGTTTGAGAGTCTTTGTAGTTTGTTCTTCACAAAACAGTATTTAACAATAACAATGAGAGAAACATTCAAAACTAAAAAGTCCAACATGGTTGTCCAATTAGTTAATCTGCCCTAAGGCCCACATTAAGTGGCTACAATAGACTACTGTACTGCTAAAGCAACCTTATTGTAATTAAGACAAATAACTTAATTATAATACAGTTTAATACTTAATCCATAAAGAATGTAAATACCTTACCAGGTACAGTATGGAGATTAAATAATAGTATTTATATTAAAAAAATATATTTTTCACATTAATTTCAGGCTTTAAATGAAACAAAATTGAAATAATATATGCATACATTTGCAATACCCACATTTTGCCTTTCAGATATTCTATTTTTTATACTAATTTTGCTATCGAGTCATTAGGGAGGTCTTGCAAGCCCACGTTAACAATAACGAATACTGTTACGTCATTAAACTTTTAATCAAACCATCCCCGAACATAGCATATCTTCACAATGTAGGCCATCGCTGTTTTTAATATAAATCACTGATCATATTTAGCTGGTACAGGTATAGTAAAGAATGTTTTAGGAAAGAGATTGACGATAATGAAAATTATGTATTTATATTCATTATCGTTTTTGTAAGCTTGTGAAATCTCCCTGTTGTCACTAGCTATAAACCCAACAAAACTGTAACTAGCAATGCATACAAGTACAAAGATTTAATTACAGTATCTATTTTAAAAACTTATTTATCACTCTCATATGGGGCTTATAATGAATGAAAATTGACAAATTAATATGTTTATTTGTCAAACTAAACTTTTGCCCTTTCAAATATTGGATACTTTCAGGAGGATGTTTTTTCAACAATCCATGTCAATTATTTTGTCTTCCTAAGAGTACAAGGAGGTAGGCATCTTCCATAATATCATTTAGTGTAATAAAAATAATATTGTATCTTTAGCTAATACAGTATCCCATGTATTTGATCATCCGTGTAGTGTTGTTAAGTTTGACTGTATTTCTGGTTTAACACAAAAAAGAAAAATGTAGAAATATTAGTTTTATAATTTTCATTATTTTTATCATTTTTATCATTAATTTTTTTAGGCTATTTACTTATTTTATTTTAACTTCTGAGTATTAAAAAAATAAAAATACAAAATAATAGAAGTTGTTCATCAGGGGCTATGGAGGATAAGCAAAAGAAATAGAACTGTCATCAAAATATTTGCTTATCCAATAACGATTAATTGTCATTAGCTATCATTAAACATGTTTCCATTTCAAATTTGTACTGTATATATTGAAGCAGCACAAATTAATTAAATAATTAATAATCAATTATACTGTATAACCTAATGAAAAGGAAATTTTATTAAATTAAGGCTGATCTTACATCATGAGAGGCGGCCTTGGTTGTCGCTCATATGGGCTATCAACCCTAGTCAAAGCCACACCACTCGCAGTTAGACAGAAATAACTACTTGACATTTCATACAAAAGAAGCATGGTGGGATATTATTATTTGCATATTGAATCAAACAAATTTTCATAGTAGCATTACAAAAACAAAAAAAAACTAATTCACATGATAGATATTATAGAAAAAAACAATATTGTCTTGAATTCACTGAATAATTGATTAGTTAATTGATTGTTTGATTGCGTGATTATTTGATTGATTAATTGAATGCTTTATTGATTGGGTGGTTTGGGTTGATTTAGTGTACAAATATTTTGGTGAGAGAGGCACTTTAATGAAGATAAATATTTTGGTTGGGTGTACATGTGTTCACTTGTAGGTAGTAGCTGGCTGGTCAGTTAATTTGTTGGTCAGTCAGTTGATTGGTTGGTTTGTGGTTTGATTGATTGATAGGTTGATTGAATGACTGAATAGTAGTTTGGATGGTTGATAGAAATGGTGATTGGTTATTTGATTCATTCAGGGGCGGATTTAGGGGGAGGGCCAGCCCGGCCCCGGCCCCCCCCCTCTTTTGGGAAGACAAAAAAAGAAAAAAGAAAGAAAAAGAAAAAAAT
>NW_022749760.1:157098-176210 GCF_011630105.1 Anneissia japonica
GACATTGTTGTCTCGATCGGCCCAAATTTCGCCCCCCCCGCCTTTTTGGACATCTCTGGATCCGCCCCTGTCATTGTTTATTATTGGTTGTTTGTTCTTTGATGAATTTATTGACAAGTTAGTCAGTTATACTGATACTATACTGTAATGTACTACATTTTTTTGTATATTTTTTTACTTTATTTTATAAAGGTAATTTCAAAGGTTGAATACATAACCATTTTTTCTCCAGATCTGAATATAAATATGAGACCAAATTATCACATAAACTTGATCACATAAGGTAACTGGATTTATATTAATATATAGACTATAATTCAATTACTAAAATCAGATTAAATTATTCCATTGGGCCCCCAAACAAGTCATAGTGTAACCATTTAAATACATTATTCCTCAATCAACCGTAAGAAAAAATATTTTTAAAAAAATGAAAAATAAAATACTGTAGGGCTGGGCGGTCTATATCTCAGATCTGACTACAGCATCTTTATATTCAAAAAGTATTTTGAAAACCCAAGAAATTTCAATTTGAAAAGACAATAAAATGTCAACATACTCTATATGTAGGCCTGTTGGCCTAGCCCACCAGCAGTGGTCCTAGACCCATGTGCCTAAATCAGACATAGGCTCTAACAACTCCCTGCTCTAACATCCTATACGGTACATCTACACGTATGCCTACTGCAAACGACTAGGCTTCCTTACACTTAAACCTACTACTCCAGGTACGAGGTGCCTGCGCATAAACGTACCAATTTGATTTTTGTTGTGACGTGCAGAACTTCTTACTAAATTCGCCGAATGAGATGCGTGAAGAAAATGGTTTCTGATGCTGATCACGGTAAAGTTGTATGATAATGGTGATCACGAATATTGTGATGAATGAGCTCAATCCTTGATGATGATGATGATTTTGACGAGTTTGAATATCTCCACAAGTTAGGACCTCTCATTACTCAGCCCTTTCATTAGTCTGCTGTAGCCCTACTTAAGTACGTAGATGGACCCATGGACCTAACATTACTTTTTTAACGAGGTGTTTATATAAATTTATTATTGAAAATTCATACGGTAGGAAGGTTTATATAGTACATCCTTGCCGCAGGCTTCCTTGGATATGCAGTAGTACTCACAAAACATAGCCACATGCTTTCCAATTTCAACATTATTATTGGAATCTAGGCTTGATCATGTCCAAGATTCGCGGATTTTTTTCTGGTCTACTCCATCTTTGTTTGTTTTAATTAGCCTAGATGGATTGACCAATCACAATGCTCGTTCTCAACAGGTTAAGGTAATGGTTAATTATACAGAGGTGTCAATCAATTAAGTCCGCACAATACTTAGTCATTACTTAGTTCACTTTAACCAATTAAACAATACTTTTCCTGCTGGTAGGCGGAACTTAAGTCATATTGTTAGTAACGCAGAGACTGATTGGCTAATAGCGACCTTGAAGGCTTGAATGTTCGGCGGGCCACCCCCTGATTCCCATAATGTATGCATGCCTTATCTCAGCAGAACTCTTTGAACTTTGCCGATGCTAGTCAGTAAACTAAAGGACACGGCTGTGAAAGGGTGTATAAGTGCAGGGCTCAAAGGATACCAGTGAACTTAATAAACGTCTGAGTAAACGAGTGTTTGAAACATTTGTGACACGCCGTATTTTTCTGTACTACTATAGTAGACCTAGTTGGTCATCTGTACAAATTGAGATGGATATGACATCTAAGCCAATGGATCATGTTAAGCGGCCTATGAATGCGTTCATGGTGTGGTCCAGAGGACAGCGACGAAAGATGGCACAAGAAAATCCTAAAATGCATAATTCAGAAATAAGCAAACGACTCGGAGCCGATTGGAAATTATTAACCGAGGAACAAAAGAGACCATTTATTGACGAGGCAAAACGACTTAGAGCCCTGCACATGAAAGAACACCCAGATTATAAGTACCGGCCGAGAAGGAAGCCTAAATCTTTATTGAAAAAGGACAGGTATGCTTTCCCAATTCCGTGTCTACCAACTTCGAATTCACTAGCCGTCAATACTAGTGCAGCCGACATATTTTCGTCCGAGAAAGCCCGAGCTTTCCTACCTCACTCACCTCATGCATACTCAACAATGTTGGAAGCGAGTGCGAAATTGGAGGCTGCCCACCATGCTTATAGAGCTACCGAACTGAGCAGTTTATACTCACCGTCAGCACTGTACCCATCGTTACACAGTAGTGCGTTCGGAAAGCTACCGACATCGCCCGTAAGTGTGGGACACCCAGCCGCAATTTCGCCGACTCATCAACAGTACTTATTTCCCTACCCAGGGAGTTGGCCATCGCATCACCACCACCAAGATGTCCAACGTCCGGTAGCGTATGTTTTGGTCAAACCTGACATCGAACCATACCCTACTCATGCGTCTATAAGACCACCACTACCTATGTCCAGAGCCACGGCAATATAACTTCGGTTTATTTTCTCGCAGCGAAAAAGTGCAACAAATTTAGACTTTCTGACGATTCAACTTTTCATGAACACTTGCTTTACGAAGAGTGCGAAAGAAGTTGGAGACATTTACTGTAAATATCGGTGATCTTATAAGATGTACAGAACAATACAAGATATATAATGTTAAAAGAAATGTCTGAAATTATGAAAAGTTGGATTGCCAACTTTTTATTAATTTTGCATAGTTTATTATTATTATTAAGACAATTTTGTAAATTAGTATAAGATGTAAACTGTTTTGTTCTGCAGTCATGTTTTATCCTCACATCACATGCTCACCAATTCGGTGAAGAAAACTCTCCTATTCTGTATCTCTAGTCTTTCTCACTTTTTAAATTGGTAGAAAATCAAATTAACACGTTTTTCAAAGGGTGCTAAATTTTATTTATAACATGCTAGCTGGTAGAAACTAAAAAAAGTGTGTTTTTAGAACAGAAAAATGTTCCCGATTCGGCGGTTTGCGGCTCGTATGCAATCTTTTTTCTCTTGCTTGTTCTAATCGGTGGATCTATAATTATACATTTTGAAGGTCCTCATTTGTATATAATACTAACTGTATTTTCTAGGATAATTACACCACTCCTTTTCATCAAAACCACATTTTTGTTGTCAGGCATGGAGAAAGTCTGACTCCTCCTAGCACGACACCAAACAAACATGGAAACCACCAGATTTGAGGCGAATGAACTTCGGTCCGCCTAGCTGAATAGCCACGAGCAAATAGTATAAAATGAAAGTGCTTTTTTGCAAGGTCGAGAGGCATGTTTTTCTGTTCAAATTCTCACTTGTTTTTTTCTTAGTCGCCACGCACAAACCAGCTTGATACTTTTAAAACGATACTCCAATGTGTTGATGACTTTAACTGTGTTGTCATTTGTGTTCTTATTTGAATACGATTGTTTATAAACCTCAAAATGTAGTATATTAATTATTTACATTTATATAAATGACTTCTATTGAAATACAGTTTATTTAAAAGCTTCTCCTTTCAAACGTCTTAGGTAACATTCCATATTAATTAATTATTAATTATTTTTTTTAATTAATAAGTTATTAATTATGAATAGTATGATTTTATGTTATATTTTACGTTGACAATCTTTTGAATTAATGTTATTGTTCGAAAGAGCGTTTTGTTATACTGCTTAGATTATTTTATGTTTGTTTTGTTGCTGTTCAAACAATGAATCTTTTGGAGATTTTGCCTGACACCTCTAGCGCCAAATAGAAACATGTTTCTTGGGGTTTATAGACGAAAATACTGCCTCTTTCAAATAATTTTAATTGCTTTTTAATTCACGAAGACTTACCGTAGCCCATACAAATTATAATAAATATGATAGAAGATCTATTTTATGAATGATTTTGGGGGTGTTAAGTAACAGTTATAGAGGTATTACTAAAGGATCAGGAAAGGGAGTGGGGTGAAACATTTTTTTATTTGGCCTAAGATTATATATAGAGTAACTATCATGACAATCTTGCAAGATATATTCTTTGGAGCCTAAACTTATCCAAAATTAGAAAGACTCGACATAGTGATTTAAGTTACGGTATCGTATCTTAAATTAGTTCATGTTATGGACATGAATGGGTAATTTGGACAAAGACATTGTTATCGTTTATTTAGAGTAAAATGCTTCTTTTTTTTTTTGCCTGGAATCTTGACGGTAACTTGATTGATTGATATTTTGTTATATTACAATATCTGGTGAAAGATGAATATTCTTATTGATTAATCCCCTTATGGAGAGTCAAACAAAAGTTTGAATTCCATATCTTAGAATTATGACGATTTGCGACTCATTTTAACGATAGATAGCAATGTAAACATAGCCATAAATGGCGAAACAGTTGTACGAACTACTCAAAATCACTTAGATTTATTGAATTACGGATGCTGCAATGAAAGGAAACAAAGCAATATTCTAATTGACCCGTTGCCATAGTTTTGACCAGCCTCAAATCGAGGCTTAACGTTATTTAGAGATTACTCTTTTTCTAGTTGAGGATCGTCGAGTGACAGGTATTGTGGTGATTGTCTGTTCTACAAGACTCTCACGTACGCGCAACTTATCTTCAAGTTGTTGTGTGAAGGTGTTTTTGACACTATATTTATTAAAATCCTCCACAAGATTAAGTAAAAAAAAAAAACGTAACGAATGAGTATGATTATTGTTTATCTAAAATATTTTATACAAAGGCGATTGCCTTGAATATTACGTTGTCGTCCGTTAGGAAAACAGAATTTGGACTATCCTCCACAGGATTTTAAAAAAAAAATTGTTATAAATCGGAATAATAATATTGTTGCTCTTTACATAAAATATGTTATACAAAAGTCATTATTTGTTATCTATAATAGAAAATATAATTGTTAGGAAAAAATCCAGTGGTGTTAGGTGTAATTGCATCATTTTATAAGCAATTGTAAAACCCATTCCCCACCGCTTTTGCCAGTTTTATGGATAACAGTATCACTCTGTGTGTTTCTCCGATTATGATCAGTTCCAAATATGTTTAATTAGTCCACAGATATTGGTATAAGATCGTTTAAAATTATTTATATGTAACGGACTTGAAATACATTACCGGTAACAGCGATAAATTAAGATTATATTTCTGTGGGCCTGTAGTGACTGTTTATCGAGATAAGTGTTGAAAATCAATGAGCTAATATTTATAATTACTGTAATACAATGCTATAATTTCTGAGTTGCCATATGACATGGGTAATGAATAATGTTGTTTCTCGCAAAGTTTCATATTTTAAGTTGATTTTGAGCATTAAAAAAAATCAACTTTTGTTTTTGTGTTGCCGTAAAAATAACGTTATGTTATACGTACTCTTCGACTTCAGAATCGAGGTCTTTTGCCAGTGGAGAATAAAGTATTTGTAAAAGAAGTAAGCCTGACTCTGTTATTTATTTGTGTCATTTAGCTGTGTTTTTAATTTTGTTATTTGTCGAATCATGTGTAACATTGTATGCAGTCTGTCTCTTATACACATCTAGATGTGTATAAGAGACAGGAATAGTATTTCATGGAAGAATATTTCTCCGTGGTTATTCCTTCAGATTAATTTTTCTACTCATTTGAACTGATATTATGCCTATTTTACTGTTAAATAATTTTAATAATGATGAATGAAACGTTTTCAAAATTCATGTGAAAAAAGTATAAAGGTAGTAATCGAAATTATGATGATAAGCTTTTAAAAACGTATATTTTATATTTAATTTTCTTTTACTGTATTATTTATAAATATAAACTAATTTAATTATTATTTTTATTCACATTAGTTGATATAATTTTTGTTGTGTTTCAGATATGTTTTTTAATTTAATTTTTTTTTAGAATCGACTGTGGAAAATAGTCGGCCGTTTTTATTTTGTATCATAAGGTGTTAGGTGTTAGGTGTTTATCTTAAGTGTAAATGTTTGTTCAACAGAAAAAGTAACTGTTCGAATATAATTGTGGTTATGATTATGTTAACAATATTCATGATACTAATTAAATATTTATTAAAATAATAATAATAATAATGATGATAATAATAATAATAATAATAATAATAATATAATAATAATAATTGATGTTATTATTATTATCATTAATAAAATAGATTTTCATTTCCTCGCCACAGAATAATAGTATGCTTTGTAAAAACATCTGAAATATATAACATGTACACTTACGGAACCACAACAATCAATGATACCAACAACATTTCAGGCAACGTTATCGTTAATAAGCGATAAGATAATTAAGAACAAAGCCAACAATAATATATTTGGCGTTTGTGTAAACACGGAAATTACAATACTAGTAGATATTTCCGTGATATCAACTTTCTTCCTCTTTGTCCGTTTAAATGATATTCATTTTAAATCTAAGAAGAACCAACAAACTTTGAAATATTGACATAAACGAGGCTACAATGTTAATTAGGAACACCGTGTAGGCTACTTCCTACCTGTTGTCAATAATTCAGTAGGCCTAAATTCTAGTTCGATAGATAGTCAGATTTCCTGTTGTTAAACTTATTGTCCCGGAAATGTTACTGTAGGCCTATCCCCTACCCATCCCAACTACCTCTTTCTCTCTGTGTTTGTACTATTTTTTCTTCTTTTCCCGGAGTGGGGTAGCAGATTGCTCTCATTGGCTAAAAGAGTCAGGATCCCCGGATATAGAAGGCCCGCGAGATATTAATTGGCATATCTTAGCCAGGACATGGGGCAAAAAAAACGACCGAACAGGACCGCTCAACGACTAAAATGTGTAAAAATAGTAGGCCTAATACGTGTCTAAAATATCGGCGCTGGGAGATTTTCGCGTACGCCACTTACGCACCTCCCCCACCCCAGGCTTGAAGAAGCCTTAGACATGGACCGTAAGCCTCGACTTTCGTTGCACCACTGTTTCCTTCTATTTTGTCATTCATGGAGTAATAATAAACCATTTACACTTGATCCAGAGTGGCCTCGCCAAGCACCGCTCCCCTTCCCAAAATGAAGCTTGTTTACTGACAAGTTTCTGAACGGAAAATTACGCTGAAAATCACATTATTTTGTCAGTTAGCACCCCACTTAACCTTTGCCCCATCAGCCCCTCATACCTACATATAGCCTATGGGCCTATCTCTCAGATGTGCCTCAGCTTCAATCCCCTATTATTAGCCCCACGTCAATGTCCTGGAAGAAATATAATAAACAATTCACTTTACCAGCTAGCCCTTTAGTCAATTACTTATTTATGTAATATTATTCTAATTCCTACAAGGAACACATATTTTTATATGTATATTCGGATTCCTTTACAAATTGTTCGATTTCTTTGCTCAACACACATATCTCATCATCTGAATACATGGGCTATACAAGTAATTGTATCATTTGCTGCAATCTTCGTGTAGAGATACTGCTTAAAAATGATTATTTTCGTGTCTAAAGACGGTAGGAGATTATATCTCAATGGTAGGAATGTGTGTGTTGGTCCTCTTGGAGTTTCATTCTCTTGTTGGAAATGAGAAATTTGAGCATAAAAGGCGAGAATAACACGGTAATTACAACCATCGAATTCATGCCTGGCACGTCGCAAACACGATCCAAAAATTAATACTGTCGCTGTGCTCATGTGTTTGTCACTTTTCACTCGTCGATGTTGGTATGTAGACCTTTAATGCATTTCTCGATTCTCTCCAAGAATTATGATGCGTTTTTAGTTTCAATGATGTCACGATAATTGGTTATCTGCGTTCCAGGCCTATTCTTAACTCGAAAATGACAATGCGTTATGTTCCTTACCAAAACAACACTGTATCTGAAATTACGATTATGTTCCCATGTATCTATTACCATTTCATACTTTTTATCTTCTTACTTAATATAATAAAATTATCAACAATACGCCTCGAGTGTTACGGGTGAACAAACCTATCAATAAACGGATATTCTTGGGAGAGGGGCTTGCGTCATGACTGGCTAAACACACATTCACCACGGTAACTTTCTTTTTAATAATAAATCTCGCTTTTTCTCTATTTTCATTATCTTAGTACATCATCCCACTGTCTCAAGTAACGTTTATTTTCATCGGAAATTGTCTATAAAAGCTTAACACAAAGCCTCGATAAGAATCAGTGATATATGGAGAGAATTCAGCAAAATCCCAACAATAAGAATCAAAATTTAAGAAAACAATATTTTACAAAGACCCGTATGTTTATTAAGATTTGATAAAAAAAAATACCTACACTACTTAAATTTAACAAAAATGCTAAGGGGATCGAAATGAGGGGTTTACTGAATTTCAATTTATTTCAGTTTAAAAAACGAATTTAGACCGCTGTTATTAAAAAAATAATTTAAAGAAAAGCCAATTGTTGAGGGTGACTTCATGCGAAATATAAATTGAATTAACATTCCGAAGGAGCATTCATCTTATAAGAAGCAGGCCCAGAATAGTACCGAACAAGAAACAGTTTTTGAAAGTTGCTACAGTTTTTCTGAGCTCTTTTTATTCGGATCCATACCCACGGAAAATATTGACCGTTACAGCAGATGAAAACATCGATATATTTTCACACGTTCGGACCCACGGTTCGAAGCGTACACATCTATACGACTAATAACGAAGTGCTAAGCTGGCTTTTTATCTGCGCTTTGCAGCGGAAACACCCCTAAGAAAACCGGAATAAAGAGAATAAAAGATGTTTTTAAAGTGAACAAATATATGGCCCTATTCATCTAAAACTATTCCGGATAACGTATTCAGAAAAAGTTGTTAGGAGCCATTGAACCAAGCACTGGTGTTTTGTGGACTTGTATGCGAAGAATAATTTGCAATTTTCTACCGAACAATGGTGATCTTTTGTACCGATGAAAGGGCCTGATTTCATTAGGGAATCGGACAATACCCCTTTCTACAAACATCAAAGATTTGTATACAAACTCTGTCTACTTCCCACCGGCTTTGCACACGATGTGAACATCAATACGCTGGACAGCTAACAAGAATCAAGAAAATAAGTCCACAGTCTTCATCAATACGACCCACCACTGCAAACCACGATTATGATTATTAGTATTACTAGGTCTTAATTACTTACTTTGACAGCGTACCACTGTACACAAATCCATATAAACTATTTATGAACGTGCTTTTAATCATGAAATAAGGGCCTATGGCTATTAGGCCTAATTTTACTCTCGAAAGTGCTGAGACACCTACTTGACAGCTTCGTCTTCCACATAAGCAATGCACATAAGGCCTATTAGTTAATGCCGACCAAACACACTAGCCAGCTAAGAATTTTTATCTGGATTTTATAAGTCGTGTGAAAAAAGGTAATACGTGAAAAAAACGTTTAAAACTGCGAACATGTAAATGAGGACTTAAATTCTCCCGCACTTTTTTTGAAAATTCTGTCTATCGGAATTGTACACGGAGCCTGTCCTTGTTGTCAGTTCTGTCAATCATTTGTCCATTCATCAGGGCAGTGTGTCCAACTTTCACTTCCTGTTGTGAATAGGCCTACCTAAATAATTCATAATTTATTTCTCTCAAAACGCTGGTAGGCAAGAAGGGAACACGTCCTTGTACAAGATGCCTACCAGGCCTAAACCTATTAAATAGTACACTGGTAACATGACGTAGATGATCCGCTGAGTTCGTCGGGAACTAAATACCATGCGATAGGCCTACCTTAAATCAATACCTTTTAAAAAAAATAAGAACACATTTTTATAACAACACAGAAGCTTACATTGCTTAACAAATAAGAACAACATAAGAACAAACTGGGGCTGAAGTAAAATGTCAAATGAAATTTTTTAAATTAAATTATAAAACCCAACAAATCAAGCTAGTCACGTTATTAATGTTAAAATAGGTTATACTGTAAAATTCCTTTGATCTTATATACAGTAACTGTGACTGTAATAACATATATAATACAGTACAATACATTAAATAATAATTTTCTATCTTTAAAAAGGGTGTAAAATAAGATGAAAATACGAAAATTTTGAGCCTGATTGGACAAAATAATAAGAAAACTGAGCTGTTATTTACCTCCCCACCCCAAAAGAAATAACAAACTATTTAAAAAAAAATGATGATATAAAAAAAAAAAAAAAAAATCAAAAGAAGGCAGTCATACATGATAACTCCATTAACAATAACTACACAGTATTTAAAATGTCGTTTGTCATAAATAGGCCCATGGAAAACCTTCAATATACTCATGTTCTTTTAAAACGGGTCAAATAAGCTTTATTGTATCTTTATTGAACATGATAAGTGTTTATTTTTTACACAATTGTAAAATGTTGCTGCTTATGTGCTAGTTCACTGAATATCAGAGCACCGATATTTAATTGCCAATTATCATTTTTGTAAAGAACAGGTTGTTAACTTTGAATTTAGAGAGGGCGGTGTGTTAAAGTTGCATTCACACCGAATCCGAATTTTCTTATCGGAAGGCCTACCGAACCAATCAGAAAATCAAATCAGTGTGTAACGGGGACGCTGGCGCTAAGCGCATCGGAAACGATTTTGGTTCGGATCCGATGTGAATGCAGCTTTATGAATCGTCTGTTAAGAATAATATCAGAACAATTAAAGAATTCTAACACTACCCCGTTTCTCTTTACCCTTATATTTCTCCAAATGCACATCAATTCTCATTCTCCATCTCTTTCTCTTCCACATTGACTCCTTCTTATCATTCTCCTTCTTCTCCCTTTCCAGTCTTCTCCTTTCTTATTTTTTCCCTCTTCCTTTTTTCCATTTCATTTTCCTTCTGATTGTCGTTTCCCTTCTTGTACTTGCCCTTCTCTCTGTCTCCTTCTCCTTCCTCTTTATTTTTCCAATTCTATTCGATTATTATTGTTATTATTATTATTATTATTATTATTAATATTATGTTATATATTACAAATTATATAATAATTAAATATGCTTTAGATTTATTATATTAGCGAATATAATTTATGAGGGCGCTATACAAGAAATATTTGATATCAGTGTATGTGGGCTGTCACATACTCGTTTATTAATCGAATCATGGATGAATAAGTTTATTATATTCCTCCATGGTCGAATCCGCTTGCGACGCAATTGCTTTGATATTTTCCAATTTAAGCGAAAATATAAAAAAATGAAGTCAGTTTTGACTATTCTTTATATCATTTTAAAGAACTAATTTATCAATATCTATTTTTAACGGATTTAAAAAATACATATGGCACCGTCCGACACACTAGGCCTCGAGAAACCACGGTTGCCTTTTGTCGACAGGCAAACCGTGTAAAAGAACCATGGTTGGTCCTTAAGAAAAAAAACAAGCCATGGTTTGTTGTAGGACAGAATTGGTAGTGTGTCGGACAGCACCTCGTAATTTAATGTTTTGTGTGAATTTTATCGCGTTAAAACTCTATATTTTAGACTGAATTAATATTACAACCGGGACGGACAAGGTGTTAGGTAGCACGTCCGATTTCACTATAATATGTAAGTATAGGCCTACACTTCCAAAATTACAACAACTGTGCAGTATGGAGTATACTGTACAGTACTTGGTAAGATCAACTACAGCTGCCTGGTTAATACGTTAATTTATTGGCTCGCTCTTTTAAAACAGGGCAACACTCTCACGCAGGAGATGTTCGACCATACAACAGGGTAGTTGCTAAACACAACGGGTTCAGCCGAGGGGTGTGGCTTCGTATGTTGACGTCATGCATAATAGCTGTCTCTTATACACATCTAGATGTGTATAAGAGACAGCATTATAAATATACACATCTAGATGTGTATAAGAGACAGATGAATTACTGTTCTTGAGGGCGCTATACATAAAATCTTAGATATCTGTGTATAGGTTGTCTACTGTATATTTAATTAATCGGATCCATTTTAGCGACTCGATTCCATTAATGGCTCCACTATTGTAAACATGTGCTATTTAAGCAGTAAAATTGCTATTTTATAGAGAACCTAAAACTTTAATGAAAATTAATTTAGATATCTTCTTAAATATTTCCTTTCTGAAGATTTGATCAGGATTTCAATGACCTCCACTTGATGTTACCCATACATTATCAAAAGTAACATCCTTCCGCTTGAGCAGATAGAGCCTATTCAAATTTCTCATTCTATCATCATAGGCCTACTTAAATGTAGTTTGGCCACTTTGTTAAAATATTTTACAAGTTTTCGACTTCCATTGTCCCACAAAACGACAGAGTAGGCCTAAACATACGTAAACACGCGTGCGTTTGTGGGACGTATTCTTGTTCTGATTGCTCAGTTTGTTAACGGGAAAGGTTCATTAGAAACAGAACTGATACCACTTCTTTGAATCAATATCATACGACTTTATTTCCAATTCTAGCAACAAATATTACAATATATGAATAATTCAAATATAACAATTATAGTAAATAGAATGATCAAATCAAAAGGAATTGGAAAACGGCATACAGAACAAGTTAAAAACTTTTATCATGTAGAGTCTTATTAAAATTAATAATAATAATAATAATTTGCGATTTCTATAATAATAATAATAATAATAATAAAAAGTGATAATAATAATTAGGCCTATTATAATACACGCGTATATACATATGGATTCGTTTTCAAATAAAGTCAATCGAATAAAGTTAATTAAATAGCGGATGAAAGAACATAAAGACAAATAAATAGACAATAAGTGCAAATCAGTACGTATTCGATAGTTGCTGCTTAAAAAGTGTTATAAACTATTTACTAAATTCAGAGACCTTATTGTTTGTGGAATGTTATTCCATATCTTTTACCCTTGGTATGATATACGGTACTTTCTGACCAAGCTGAGTTTTTTTTTTTAGTGCTACAGGTATGTACATGTTATTTTTATTTCGGTATATAGTTTATTATACACTTCTGTATTATATTAAATAAAGTAATCGTGTAAATATAATGTTAGTATTATAACATTAATGAATTGATTATTGTACATTTAATGGAATATTATTGCATATATTTGACCCTTGGTATGATATACTTTTCTGACCAAGCTTAGTTTTTTTAGTGATACATGTTTTTTTTATTTCTCGTATATTCATAACTTTTTCAAAATTGTTAAAAAGCGTATCAAAGGTAGCTAGTAAATAATTTCAGTGTTTATAATGGAATGTTATTCCATATCTATTATATACTTTAGTTTTTTTAGTGCTAACTATATGCATGTTATATTTATTTCGGTATATAGTTTATTATACACTTCTGTATTATATTAAAATGAAGTAATATTGTAAATATAGTATTATAACATTAATTAATTATAACCGAAAGGTCCACTGATTAATCTCAGATAAGAAAGTATAATACATACTCCAAGTATTGAAATACACGCCATCGTGTTGGGAATCCCAACACGATGGCGTGTATTTCAATACTTGGAGTATGTATTATACTTTCTTAATTAATTATTGTACATTTAATGAAACTTTATTCCTTTAATATAACTTTATATCTTTGACCCTTGGATTGATATAGGCCTACTCTTCTGAACAAAATGAGTTGTGTTTGTTTTTTTTTAATATTTTTTTTGTAGTCCTATATGGCGTACATGTTATTTTTATTTCTCGTACTATATTCATAAATATTTTCAAAATTTTTAAAAAGTGTATCAAAGGTAGCTGGTACATAATAAAAAAAATCTAAACATAGAAATTGCTACATTTTGTTCGTACATTTAGTTTGGCTTGTTTGAAGAGAGTCCAGGATGGGTGTTGATCATGTAGATTAAATATAACCCTTAATGCCCTTTTTTGGAGAATATAAACTCGGTTTAATTTGGTAGAACTCAAAGAACCCTGTGATGAAATTGAATATTTCAAATGTGAAAGCAATATATCAAACGTGGGGCGGGGGCACAATAGTTTCAGAATATGTAAGTGAGAAGCAAATAACATTGATATACAATGAAATTTTTAAAATTTAGTGGCAAAACGGTGGTGGGGTGGACCGCTGGCAATGTATGTTTTAATTTTTTGAGGACGCCACCTTTGATCACTTAGTTGCAATCGCATGTATATGGGAATTCATACAATGCATCTTTAGCCTTAAAATCCTTACATTATCTGCCAGACAATTTACATAACTGAAATATAAGTTATTATTAATTGGTTATTACCGGTATTATATTAATTAGTATTTAGTGTTTTTGTTTTAATTTTATTTAAGCGCTAAAACTAGCTTAAATTTTACAATCTGTATTTTCATCGTGAAAACAATCTTCTTGTTGGTTATCATCATAGAAGTAAAAAGCACGATGACAGAGCTTTATAAGAGACTAATTTTAAGCCCTGTCAGACTACCAAATTTATTTGACATCAAAGCATGATCTTTATATGGTCATGCAACACATTTTTTCTGGACGAAGGTTTAATACACTCTTTTTTCCTCGCTTTCCGTCATTATTTTATTTATTTAATTTTTCTTTTTTTAAAGTATCATGACTGTCAAACACAAACTGAGAAGCAGCATGGAGGTTATCGGTGTTTAACTCTGAGTGGGTGGGTCACCCAAATTCAGATAATATCTGATCACAAGATTTGATTGCTCAACGACGGTAGGGCGTAGAACGTAATGACGTCAGTAAAAGTCGTCTGCGCATGCTCGTCACCTCGTTGAGTAGCCTCTGGAACGCAATTTGGCCAAATCTACGTATGCAAAGAGAACGTAGTACGCCAGGTAAGACGGTCACGCATGAGTGATTCCGTTCTAGCGTCCCGTCGTCGCACATATCGAAAGCTCCCTATAGTAGGCTATTATTCAAACCCCTGCTCAGCCACAATTAATAAACCTTCTGCAAAGCCCGTCCCTTGGATATTAACCTTTCTACTAAGCCCCGCCCCTTCTTGAAAATTGTTGCTAAGGTCCCGCAAAAAAATAGTGCATAATGTACATAACATAGGTTTGTTGAATTTTGCGACAATAATTACCTACAAATTAATACTACAAAAACAAAGGAGATGATTATTGATTTTAGAACCAAACACAAATTTCAATTTCAACCAATAACCATAAAAGGAGAAGAAATAGAAATAGTTGATAATTATAAATATCTGGGCATTGTTTTCAACAAGAGGTTTAGAAGATAATTATTATCAATATAATAATATTAATAATAATTTTAACTGTATTAATTACAATAATGATAATAAAATAATAACAATAATAATAATAATAATAATAATAATAATAGTAATAATAATAATAATAATAATAATAATAATAAGAATAATAAAATAATCATAATTGTAATTCAATTATTTTATCGATGGTAGTCAGTATTTTACTTGTAAATTGTTTTATTTTCTATAGTGACTGGTTTGTATGTTTTTTTAATATTTGTTTTAATTTTTTTATATAATATGTGATGACGAGCAGAAGAATTTCCAGGGGCGGATTTAGGGAGCGGGGGAAAGAAAAAAAGCAAGAAAAAGAAAAAAATGATAGCCCACAACGCCTCAAATGTTATTTTCGGGCGTCTAGAACACAAAAATTTCGCGGGGACATGCCCCCGGACCCTCTGGGACATTGTTGTCTCGTTCGGCCCAAATTTTGAACCCCCTTTCGCCCCCCCCCCTTTTTGGATATTTCTGGAAATTGCCCCTGATTTCCTTGTGGAACAATAGAGTTATCTTATCTTAACGTTAAGGTCAAGTTCACACGAAAGCCCTAGTATCCGGATCGGAAGCTAACCGTTTGCACCCGAGTGTGAACGCCCGATTGGTTAGCCCTAACCGTTACCAGGCCCTGGATAGGCTAACTGTCAGGGAACAGTTAAATTACATTATGAACGCACGGCAGTCAACGCTTATCAGGGTACAGATCCTGCAAAACTTTAGTTGCCGTGTGTGAACATAGCCTTAGCTTCCGTATGTGAATAGCCTATGTGTTTGTAAGACCATGGTAAGACACGTGTGTATTCATGGCTATTAAATAACACGTTCTGACTGTTAAGGGCCATTAATTTGAACCCTCATATTATAATCCATAAATAAGTAACAATGTCATTCTGATGTAATAAAATGTTTTACAGATACGTTGACAGTTCACTTAATCTTGAAAATGCGTCATGATGGACACGTAACGTCGATCCTTTATGTCAATAAATTTTGTGTTAAAGTTTTTTAATTAGTCATTTTAATTGCGACAAATTTCATGTTCATAAATGCGCGACATTGTCTGAAATAAAAGAAATCGATTGATTGGGTGAATTATAATAATTAAAGTAAGTGTGTGTATATGTTATTACTGTTCTAGGTCTGTCTCTTATACACATCTAGATGTGTATAAGAGACAGATACGGTACTTTTAATCTTGAAAATGCGTCATGATGGACACGTAACGTCGATCCTTTATGTCAATAAATTTTGTGTTAAAGTTTTTTAATTAGTCATTTTAATTGCGACAAATTTCATGTTCATAAATGCGCGACATTGTCTGAAATAAAAGAAATCGATTGATTGGGTGAATTATAATAATTAAAGTAAGTGTGTGTATATGTTATTACTGTTCTAGGTCCGAATTTATAGAATGGATTTAATGATAACATTAAGAATTTAGTTTCACTGTCAATCTTTGAAAATAGAACTAAGAACAATTCAACTATCCTTCAGCATAAATTAAAATGTTAGTTTCTCTTGTTTTTTCTCTCTCATTTTCTTTTTCTTTTCCACGGTGAATATGAAACACGTTTGTGTTTATGTTTATTAGGAAATATAAAAATGAAAAATGACTGATAAAGAAACTAAGAAAGGAACAAAAAAGACAAGATAAGGAAACATAGGAAAGGAAAAAGAAAGGAAAGATAAGGAAGTATTAGAAGAGAAAAGGAATGAAAAACAAGAAGCAAAAGAAAGAAGAATGAAAGAAATGATATGGCAATTAGGAGAACGTAATAGGAAGGGAAAGATAAAAACGATAAGTAGGGAAAAATGGAAGATTTTGGAACACAATGAAATAGGAAGAAATAGAAGATAAAGGGAAAGGTAAATGAAAGGCTTTGGGATGGAAAGAAAAGTAACAGGCTATGAAATAATAAAAAAAGTAACACGCTTTTAAAGGATCTTTAAGAATTACTGTGTTGGTCGAATTGAATAAATCATTACAATTACCAAACTATTGTAATAATTATTAATAATCATCAAACTAATTGTTAAATTAATCAAACCAAACTAAAACCCAAAAATATTGGATAAATAATTAACGCTACATTTGTACATTTGCATTATGGTTTATTGTCTTCTCTGTTATTGTTATGTGCCCGAGGTTGTGACAACGTGAGGCGCTATATAAATTCAGACTTATTATTATTATTATTATTATTATTATTATTATTATTATTATTATTATTATTATTATTATTATTATTATTATTAATAATAATATGGATACACAATTCACCGTGAAGGACTGCTATCGCATGACACTCTCATTCCTTGATTATCGATAGTATGATTGATTAGGATTAATAATGATAATGCATAGGATACTTGGATTGTCTTTTCATGAATAATAATGCAATTAAGAAAGTATAATACATACTCCAAGTATTGAAATACACGCCATCGTGTTGGGATTCAATATTTCGACATTAATTATGTCATCATCAGGAATGATGCAATTAAGTGTATACATATTTTTCTATGAACTGTTCACCAGCAAAGTTGAATTTGTATTCATCACTTTTTGCGAATCGATTGCTTTGATGGTTCAGTTTTCTTTACCGGTACTGATTCATTAACTTGTAGGTCTCCAAAAGACAGATTTAAAAATGGAAGCCACTGAAATTACGGATTCGGAAGATGGGGAAACGCTGTCACTCACTGACGTTAACGAAATTCTCAGCACAGAACCTTTCTTTTCAATTGCACTGCCGGTCCTCTAGGTATTCTGTGCAATTTCATTTCTTGCAAACATCTTTGTTGTCGTGTTGATAATCGCCACCAAGAAGCGTACGATAATTGGATTGTCTTTTCATGAATAATAATGCAATTAAGTGTATACATATTTTTCTATGAACTGTTCACCAGCAAAGTTGAATTTGTATTCATCACTTTTTGCGAATCGATTGCTTTGATGGTCCAGTTTTCTTTACCGGTACAGATTCATTAACTTGTAGGTCTCCAAAAGACAGATTTCAAAATGGAAGCCACTGAAATTACGGAATCGGAAGATGGGGAAACGCTGTCGCTCAATGAAGCTAACGAAATTCTCAGCACGGAACCTTTCTTTTCAATTGTACTGCCGGTCCTCTACGTATTCTGTGCAATTTCATTTCTTGCAAACATTATTGTTGTCGTGTTGATAATCGCCACCAAGAAGCTCCGCAAAAAACAAAACATCTTTATAAGTCTGTTGGCTTTGGCTGACGCAACAAGTTCTCTATTTACTGTGGTCCTGTTCGTATTTTTTTTACTTAAGAACCAACTTATTTGGATGATAATGGCGGTACAAATGTCATCGCTTTTGATATCAGTTTGTACAATTACATGTATTGCTATTGATCGCTACATCGCTCTTGTGTGGGCACCGATGAGATATCATCTCATTGTCACTTGGAAATCTTGTGCTTTCGCCGTCATTATCGTAATAGTGAGTCAGACAGGTTTTGTCATACCCCTAAGTATATTTGAATTATGTGATATTTGTTTTCCAGTGATAGCAATACTATATATTGCAGTTAATAGCATTATTTATTTAGTAATTTACAAAAGTATTCAGAACCACCGAAAGAAAATCTCCTCATCGACACACAACGTTGAAGAATCAAAAAAAATGTTAAAAACATTTTGTATTATTGTGGGAGTGCTATTTTTCACGTGGGGACCGGTTTGCTGTATTTTTGTGTACGTAACAACGAAGACTCCTACCAAGACAACCATGTTTTTATTTTATGGGTATAATTGCTTAATGACGATTAACTCGCTTGCGAATCCAATAGTTTATTGGTTTCGACTTACCGAATTCAAGAAAGCAGCTAAAAACATGTTTTGTAAGACACGGTCTTGAATTCAGGCACATTCAATTATAGAAATAC
>NW_022749760.1:177113-183515 GCF_011630105.1 Anneissia japonica
CTGTCAGAACAGAGATGATAAAGACACCTGTCTCTTATACACATCTAGATCAAACAAGCTATATAACTTGATACGTCACGTTGACATTATGATGAAATATTTACAGAGGTGTTGAAAGTTGATTGATGGCAGTGATTAGATATTGAATTTCACAGTTAATATGAACATTACATTTAACCAGTTCAACGTTATCTGTGTTTAAGCCCCGCCCCTTCTTGAAAATTGTTGCTAAGGTCCCGCAAAACAAAAATGTATAATGTACATAACGTTAAGGTCAAGTTCACACGAAAGCCCTAGTATCCGGATCGGAAGCTAACCGTTTGCACCCAAGTGTGAACGCCCGATTGGTTAGCCCTAACTGTTACCAGGCTCCAGATACGCTAACTGTCAGGGAACAGTTAAATTACATTATGAACGCACGGCAGTCAACGCTTATCAGGGTACAGATCCTGCTAAACTTTAGTTGCCGTGTGTAAACATAGCCTTAGCTTCCGTGTGTGAATAGCCTATGTGTTTGTAAGACCATGGTAAGACACGTGCGTATTCATGGCTATTAAATAACACGTTCTGACTGTTAAGGGCCATTAATTTGAACCATTATATTATAATTCATAAATAAGTAACAATGTCATTCTGATGTAATAAAATGTTTTACAGATACGTTGACAGTTGATACATGATCACATATACAGTATTAACTTTTACATTATTATCTACATTTTATGTACACCTACGCCTTAGCCCCTTAGATATTTGAAGTAGGGCTATAATAGATGAGTTGACATGGGTTGACAGTTCCTGTAAGTAATAGCGTCAAATAAAATATTGTAATTAACAGAGTGCGTATATAAGTGTGGATTTGGTAACATCAAATGTAAGCATCATTATATTGCTTCTAATATTTACAAAAAAACATTGGTTTTGAAAGCGTCAGTATAGTCTTTTGTGTTTAGTTGTAAAATATAAGTTGAAATCAAATTTACATTTACTATCTTTACGGCAGGTAGGTTGTCTCTGTGTTTAAGATGAATACATTGTGATATTGTTAGGACGTACGATTTTGTGTTGATTGGTGGTGGAGCTGGCTTCACCCTACTCTTAAATAGTGTTGTTATCGATCTTAATGCGCTGCGGCATGTCGGAAGAACTTCCATAGTGTATAAGGTTTTTATTTAATTGGAATAACTTATGTAATAAGTTATTCCAATTAAATAAAAACCTTATACACTATGTAATAAGTTATTCCATAGTGTATAAAGTTTTTATTTAATTGGAATAACTTATTACATAGGCCTAAGATATTTATAATTAATGATCCCTTCAAATAGGTTTTTCTTTTAAATTGATGGATTGAATTTTTAAAGTCGCTATTGAAACTTTAATTTTGATAATTTTTAAATCTGATTGTTTATTTCTAGTTTTAACTTGAAGCAGTTATATCTAATCTCATTTGTTTTTTTAATTACGAATCAACAGACGTTTACTCAGTGGCGTATCTAGAAGTCTTGAATGGGGGGTGGGGAGAGCTGATGGTGGCATGAAGGTAAAGTGGGTGGGGGGCTCGATGATCAGTTGAGGGGCGCTAATTTGCAAAATATTGTGATTTTAGGTGATTTTTAACAACTTGACCGTGACGTTTTTGGGTGGGGGCGACTGGGGGAATAGTTTTTGGGAGCATGCGCCCACCCGCCCTCCTCTAGATACGGCACTGTGTTTACTATATAACTAACACAAAATTTATTGACATAAAGGATCGACGTTACGTGTCCATCATGCACGCATTTCCACTTAATCTTGAAAATGCGTCATGATGGACACGTAACGTCGATCCTTTATGTCAATACATTTTGTGTTAAAGTTTTTTAATTAGTCATTTTAATTATGACAAATTTCATGTTCATAAATGCGCGACATTGTCTGAAATAAAAGAAATCGATTGATTGGGTGAATTATAATAATTAAAGTAAGTGTGTGTATATGTTATTACTGTTCTAGGTCCGAATTTATAGAATGGATTTGGTGATAACATAAAGAATTCAGTTTCACTGTCAATCTTTGATAATCGAGCTAAGAACAATTCATCTATCCTTCAGCATAAATTAAAATGTTACTATTTCTCTTGTTCTTCTCTCTCATTTACTTTTTCTTTTTCACGGTGAATATGAAACACGTTTGTGTTTATGTTTATTAGGAAATATAAGAATGAAAAATGATAGATAATGAAACTAAGAAAGGAACAGAAAAGACAAGATAAGGAAACATAAGAAAGGACAAAGAAAGGAAAGAAGGAAGTATTAGAAGAGAAAAGGAAAGAAAAACAAGAAACATAATAAAGAAAAATGAAAGAAATGATATGGCAATTATGAGAACGATATAGGAAGGAAAGATAAAAACGATAAGTAGGGGAAAATGGAAAATTTTGGAATACAATGAAATAGGAAGAAATAGAAGCAAGAAGGAAAGATAAATGAAAGGCTTTGGGATGGAAAGAAAAGTAACAGGCTATGAAATAATAAAAAAGTAGCACGCTTTTAAAGAATCTTTAAGAATTACTGTGTTGGTCGAATTGAATAAATCGTTACAATTACCAAACTATTGTAATAATTAATAATAATCATCAACTAATTGTTAAATTAATTAAACCAAACTAAAACCCCAAAATATTGGATAAATAATTAACGCTACATTTGTACATTTGTTTATGGTTTAATTTCTTCTCTGTTATTGTTAAGTGCCTGAGGTTGTGACAACGTGAGGCGCTATATAAATTCAGAATAATAATGATAATAATAATAATAATAATAATAATAATAATAATAATTATCATTATTATTATTATTATTATTATTACTGATACACAATCCACCGTGAAGGACTGCTATCGCATGACACTCTAATTCCTTAAATATCGATAGGATGATTGATTAGGATTAATAATGATAATGCATAGGCTACTTGGGTGGTCTTTTCATGAATAATAATGCAAGTTAGTGTAAAATCAACGTTTGATGTATAGTACATAAGTATAGTAAAAGGAATTGACAATGCTGCGTGTCAGCGAAGGTATTATATTCATACAAGACAGAGTGAAAACATCAGAAAACGAACATATTATAATAAGCTTTACATGTTATAATGATATTTATTTTTCTATGAACTGTTCACCAGCCAAGTTGAATTTGTATTCATCGCTTTTTGCGAATCGATTGCTTTGATGGTTCAGTTTTCTTTACCGGTACTGATTCATTAACTTGTAGGTCTCCAAAAGACACAGGTTTCAAAATGGAAGCCACTGAAATTACGGAATCGCAAGATGGGGAAACGCTGTCGCTCAATGAAGCTAGCGAAATTCTCAGCACGGAACCTTTCTTTTCGATTGTACTGCCGGTCCTCTACGTATTCTGTGCAATTTCATTTCTTGCAAACATCTTTGTTGTCGTGTTGATAATCGCCACCAAGAAGCTCCGCAAAAAACAAAACGTCTTTATAAGTCTGTTGGCTTTGGCTGACGCAACAAGTTCTCTGTTTACTGTGGTCCTGTTCGTATTTTTTTTACTTAAGATCCAAATTATTTCGGTGATAATGGCGGTACAAATGTCATCGCTTTTGATATCAGTTTGTACAATTACATGTATTGCTATTGATCGCTACATCGCTCTTTTGTGGGCACCGATGAGATATCATCTCATTGTCACTTGGAAATCTTGTGCTTTTGCCGTCATTATCGTAATAGTGAGTCAAACAGGTTTTGTCATACTCCTAAGTATATCTCAATTGTCTGATATATGTTTTCCAGTGATAACAATACTATATATTGCAGTTAATAGCATTATTTATTTAGTAATTTACAAAAGTATTCAGAACCACCGAAAGAAAATCCCCTCATCGACACACAACGTTGAAGAATCAAAAAGATTGTTAAAAACATTTTGTATTATTGTGGGAGTGTTATTTTTCACGTGGGGACCGGTTTGCTGTATTTTTGTGTACATGTTAACGAAGACTCATACCAAGACAACCATGTTTTTATTTTATTGGTATAATTGCTTAATGACGATAAACTCGCTGGCGAATCCAATAGTTTATTGGTTTCGACTTACCGAATTCAAGAAAGCAGCTAAAAACATGTTTTGTAAGACACGGTCTTGAATTCAGGCACATTCAATTATAGAAATACCAATCAGACATTAAATTATATATATATCTGTCTCTTATACACATCTAGTGTGTGTGTATGTTATTACTGTTCTAGGTCCGAATTTATAGAATGGATTTGGTGATAACATTAAGAATTCAGTTTCACTGTCAATCTTTGATAATCGAGCTAAGAACAATTCATATATCCTTCAGCATAAATTAAAATGTTACTATTTCTCTTGTTCTTCTCTCTCATTTTCTTTTTCTTTTCCACGGTGAATATGAAACACGTTTGTGTTTATGTTTATTAGGAAATATAAGAATGAAAAATGACTGATAAAGAAACTAAGAAAGGAACAGAAAAGACAAGATAAGGAAACATAAGAAAGGACAAAGAAAGGAAAGATAAGGAAGTATTAGAAGAGAAAAGGAAAGAAAAACAAGAAACATAACATAGCCGATAACACTGTTAAATTATATTTAAGAGGGATTAATATAAATTTACAACCAATTTCAAACACGCTATATAACTTGATACGTCACGTTGACATTATGCTGATGGCAGTGATTAGATATTGAATTTCACAGTTAATATGAACATTACATTAAACCAGTTCAACGTTATCTGTGTTTAAGCCCCGCCCCTTCTTGAAAATTGTTGCTAAGGTCCCGCAAAACAATAGTGTATAATGTACATAACGTTAAGGTTAAGTTCACACGAAAGCCCTAGTATCCGGATCGGAAGCTAACCGTTTGCACCCAAGTGTGAACGCCCGATTGGTTTGCCCTAACTGTTACCAGGCTCCGGATATGCTAACTGTCAGGGAACAGTTAAATTACATTATGAACGCACGGCAGTCAACGCTTATCAGGGTACAGATCCTGCTAAACTTTAGTTGCCGTGTGTGAACATAGCCTTAGCTTCCGTGTGTGAATAGCCTTTGTGTTTGTAAGACCATGGTAAGACACGTGCGTATTCATGGCTATTAAATAACACGTTCTGACTGTTAAGGGCCATTAATTTGAACCATTATATTATAATCCATAAATAAGTAACAATGTCATTCTGATGTAATAAAATGTTTTACAGATACGTTGACAGTTGATACATGATCACATATACAGTATAAACTTTTACATTATTATCTACATTTTATGTACACCTACGCCTTAGCCCCTTAGATATTTGAAGTAGGGCTATAATAGATGAGTTGACATGGGTTGACAGTTCCGGTAAGTAATAGCGTCAAATAAGATATTGTAATTAACAGAGTGCGTATATAAGTGTGGATTTGGTAACATCAAATGTAAGCATCATTATATTGCTTCTAATATTTACAAAAAACATTGGTGTTGGAAGCGTCAGTATAGTCTTTTGTGTTTAGTTGTAAAATATAAGTTGAAATCAAATTTATATTTACTATCTTTACGGCAGGTAGGTTGTCTCTGTGTTTAAGATGAGTACATTGTGGATATTGTTAGGACGTACGATTTTGTATTGATTGGTGGTGGAGCTGGCTTCACCCTACTCTTAAACAGTGTTGCTATCGATCTTAATGCTTTTTTTCCGTTCCTTGGCACGTACTGGCCAAGGACATTTATTTCAACTTTTATATAAGGCCTTCGGCCCAAATAAAATATAATTGCTATTTACAGAGGGAGTGATCACTTCTACGTTTAAATGAGTGATAAAGAAATTTACATAAACAACTTATTGTATTGATATCAGTAGTGGACATTAATTGAGTAAACTTAACTTTGAATGTATTAACAATAAAATACTTGAATATATAATGTTTACGAATATCAGTGTAACAAGGGCAAATTAAAGAAAATGGTACTCATCTTCAACTAAATTTAATGTACAATGTTTGCATAATCTATCTTTTTTATCAATTTTTGACCATCTACCAGTTTCAATTTCTAATTCAAGTGTGAACGCCCGATTGGTTAGCCCTAACTGTTACCAGGCTCCGGATACGCTAACTGTCAGGGAACAGTTAAATTACTTTATGAACGCACGGCAGTCAACGCTTATCAGGGTACAGATCCTGCTAAACTTTAGTTGCCGTGTGTGAACATAGCCTTAGCTTCCGTGTGTGAATAGCCTTTGTGTTTGTAAGACCATGGTAAGACACGTGCGTATTCATGGCTATTAAATAACACGTTCTGACTGTTAAGGGCCATTAATTTGAACCATTATATTATAATCCATAAATAAGTAACAATGTCATTCTGATGTAATAAAATGTTTTACAGATACGT
>NW_022749760.1:185191-187147 GCF_011630105.1 Anneissia japonica
CTCGGAAAGACGTCTTTCCGAGATAAATTATCTCGGAAAGACGTCTTAATAAGTGTTTATTCCATGTTTCCAAGATAATTATCTTGGAAACTCGGAAACTCAGAAGGTCACTTTAAGCTTCCGTATATCAGGGTACAAATCCTGCTAAACTTTAGTTGCCGTGTGTGCATAGCCTTAGCTTCCGTGTGTGAATAGCCTATGTGTTTGTAAGACCATGGTAAGACACGTGCGTATTCATGGCTATTAAATAACACGTTCTGACTGTTAAGGGCCATTAATTTGAACCATTATATTATAATCCATAAATAAGTAACAATGTCATTCTGATGTAATAAAATGTTTTACAGATACGTTGACAGTTGATACATGATCACATATACAGTATTGACTTTCACATTATTGTCTACATTTTACGTACACCTACGCCTTAGCCCCTTAGATATTTGAAGTAGGGCTATAATAGATGAGTTGACATGGGTTGACAGTTCCGGTAAGTAATAGCGTCAAATAAGATTGTAATTAACAGAGTGCGTATATAAGTGTGGATTTGTGGTAACATCAAATGTAAGCATCATTATATTGCTTCTAATATTTACAAAAAACTTTGGTGTTGGAAGCGTCAGTATAGTCTTTTGTGTTTAGTTGTAAAATATAAGTTGAAATTAAATTTACATTTACTATCTTTACAGCAGGTAGGTTGTCTCTGTGTTTAAGATGAGTACATTGTGGATATTGTTAGGACGTACGATTTTGTATTGATTGGTGGTGGAGCTGGCTTCACCCTACTCTTAAACAGTGTTGCTATCGATCTTAATGCTTTTTTTTCCGTTCCTTGGCACGTACTGGCCAATTTCAACTTTTATATAAGGCCTTCGGCCCAAATAAAATATAATTGCTATTTACAGAGGGAATGATCACTTCTACGTTTAAATGAGTGATAAAGAAATTTACATAAACAACTTATTGTATTGATATCAGTTAGTGGACATTAATTGAGTAAACTTAACTTTGGATGTATTAACAATAAAATACTTGAATATATAATGTTTACGAATATCAGTGTAACAAGGGCAAATTAAAGAAAATGGTACTCATCTTCAACTAAATTTAATGTACAATGTTTGCATAATCTATCTTTTTTATCAATTTTTGACCATCTACCAGTTTCAATTTCTAATTCAAGGACTCCTAAACGCAACTTAGTAAGAATACGTCTATAATTAAAATTTTGTATATGCATTAGGTACCGTATAGTTCGATTGTAAAATGATATTTAAATGTCACATAATACTTAAGTCTGGAAAATAAATGAATTTGTTCATGAAAATTTTGACGTTCAATATCAGTTAGACGTAGTTATTTCAGATATAAAAGCAACATTGTTCTCAACATATTGTTCATACCAATTTATACCAAAACCAATTGAACATAATTTCTCCTTAATAGAGTACAACCAAGATTTATCGTTGGACTGTAATCTTCTGAACTGGAATCTATAACAACTGTAAATACAACTTTTATTATCTGCATTAATTAAACGTAACCAATAACGTAAAGCATTTCTAATACCAGCAACAGAAAGTGAAAATCTCCCGCATTCACCCATAACTGCAATAGTTGGAGCTGTGCTGCCTATTCCTAAAATAAATCTGCAAAACCTAGAGTGAAGTTTTTTAATAATTGGTATGTCATTGATTCCCCAGATCTCACTGCCATACATTAATATTGGTACTATTTTTACATCAAAAATTTTGTTCCACAAATGTATTGGTAAGTTGCCAAATTGGTTATGAATTAATCGTTTTAAAGTAAAAAGAGCTTTGTTTGCTTTTGTACCGTTATAACTAATTGCATTCGTCCATGTGCCATTTGAATTAAACACTACACCATGATAATTGTAAGAGTTAACTACTTGTAATAAAACATCTTTATAATACCATTTTTCTATTTTTTTAA
>NW_022749760.1:187439-191297 GCF_011630105.1 Anneissia japonica
GACTGATGGGGCATGAATGAAAAAAAATGGAAGATTTTGGAACACAATGAAATAGGAAGAAATAGAAGCAAAAGGGAAAGAAAAATGAAAAGCTTTGGGATGGAAAGAAAAGTAACAGGCTATGAAATAATAAAAAAGTAACACGCTTTTAAAGAATCTTTAAGAATTGCTGTGTTGGTCGAATTGAATAAATCGTTACAATCACCAAATTATTGTAATAATTATTAATAATCATCAAACTAATTGTTAAATTAAATAAACCAATAAAAAACTAGAACTGAGAAAATTTATATAAATTAGTGCCTATTTTTGTTAACCACAATAATGTTTGTTTTTTAATCTTATAATTTTTATGTTAATGTGTAGGCCTATTTCTTTTTGGTTTCGTCAGTAAAAATTTTAAAAAGATTATTATTATTTTCATACTTATATCTTTGACCATTATTGAATAATATTATATCGAACTTTGACCTTAAATACGTTATTTATAATAATTCAAGTTGTACTATAGATTATTATTATTTTCATTATTATTATTAATGAAGAGACCATTAATAAACATTATAAAAGTATGCCAATGCACTATTATTATTATTAGTGTTAATGAAGAGGTTATTAATAATAATTAATGTAAGCCAATAATGTCGGCTACAGAGAATTGCATCATACAATCTATGTAGTACTCTAATAAGCAACAATATAAATTGAAGATCCGTAATAATAATTAAACAAGTATTCGTTCTATGTACTATAGGCAACAGTTTATATATCCGAATATCAAAATGGAGGCAAACAAAACGGATATTTCGTGGATAGACAGAGCTGGCGAAATTTACAATACGGAACCTTTCTATTTGTACGCACTGCCGACCCTCTACATATTTTGTGCACTGTCTTGTCTTGCAAACATTTTTGTTGTGGTGTTGATTATCATCACGAAGAGGCTCCGTAAAAAACAAAACATCTTTATAAGTCTGTTGGCTTTAGCTGACGCAGCAAGCTCTATTCTTAACATACTAACGTTTGTATGTTTCCAATTGAAGATCAATTTTTATGAAATGGTGATAATTATGACAAGGGCATCGTTTTTGATATCAGTTTGTTCAATCGCTTTCATTGCGATTGATCGCTACATCGCTCTCGTGAGGGCACCGATGAAATATCATCTTATTGTCACTTGGAAATCTTGTGCTCTCAACGCCATTATCATGATAGCGAGCCAGACGGGTTTTGCCATATTCATAGTCAAGCTACGCAACGACAAGCGTGGGATTATTTTTCCAGCGGTGGTATTACTTTATATTGTGCTGAATGCGTGTTTGTACGTTGCAATTTACAAAAGTATTCATAACCACCGAAAGAAAATCCCCTCATCGACACACAACGTTGAAGAGTCAAAAAGATTGTTAAAAACATTTTGTATTATTGTGGGAGTGTTATTTTTCACGTGGGGACCGGTTGGCTGTATTTTTGTGTACACGATGTTAACGGAGACTCATATCAAGACAACCATGTTTTTATTTTATTGGCATCATTGCTTAATGATGATTAACTCGCTTGCGAATCCAATAGTTTATTGGTTTCGACTTACCGAATTCAAGAAAGCAGCTAAAAACATGTTTTGTAAGACACGGTCTTGAATTCAGACACATTCAATCTTTTTTAAATTATTATTATTAATTTGTTTTTCTTAATTTTTATTTTTTTTTTTTTTAATTAAATATCAATAGTTAACATTAGTCGAGAATATATATATACTGTCTCTTATACACATCACACACACACATATTTATATATATATATATATATATATATATATATATATTCAATTCAAGAAGGCAGCTAAAGACGTGTGTATGAATATCAGAACCAGTTTTAGAATTTATCTTAGTTTTTCTACAGTCAGATAATCCCAATTCGACAGACCAATCAGTGTTGCTAAACGCTCTCTGCAACAGTATAATAATTTCATGAAAACAAGGCTTTATGCAAACGCGTTTTGCTCTTGCGCCATTTCCGTTCGTGTTACTATGCCTACCATCTCTGTCTGAACCATGATGTGTTCTGATAATTAATTGCGCAAGATCGACAGTGTTCAGATCATTAAGCGTGTGAAGCAGCGTGTGGCGTTGGACTTACAATTCAAGATAATTTGTAACATATCGTCCTAGACGCTACAGTTTTTATAACAATAATAAGGAGTACGTTTGCTTATTATTTCTCCATAGTGGAATTCACTTTGCGAAACGATTGTTTTGATAGTCCCCATAAAGTAAACATGCCAATTTAAGCAAAATCTAAAAACTAAAATGAAGTAAGATTTGACTATTCATTATATAGGCCAAATGTTATATAAAAACTGACAATATCATTTAAATATCTGTTTTAAATATTTAGAAAATTATGGTTGGGTGGGGAAAGATGGTGTGCCAATGAGGTGGGCCGGTGGGGAAGGGTGGGATGGGGAAGCGGCGGTCAAAATTTTTTTTAGCTTGTGTATTTTTCATATAAATACATTGTAGCCCAGTATTAACAGCATAATAATGTGACTATCTAAAATAGGGCCTACTTTACTTATTCTTGTAAATGTCAACTTATCAACAGACAATTAGAAGGCCTACGGTATTTAATAATGTAAGTAATACATTTGTATAGTATTACTCTTGTTGGAAACAAATTATATTTAACTTGTTAGTAGGCCTATGTACATGCATAGAAACGAAAATGAGAAAAAGTTGTCATTGGATGATGATTTATTTCATAAAAAGAAAAACCACGTTCACTGGCATCATCTTGTAAATTTAAAAGAGTTATAAAATAAGTCCTATATAATTTGCCTACATACTTTGTCTTGCGAGGTTTATTTCGTTAGTTGCCAAATAAAAGCCTGAAAGATGAGTTTCAATGTACAGTAGGCCTACTCCTTAGTCTGCATTTTTTTTTATCTTCTATTTTGCATACAAATACATAGTAGGCCCGTCTTAATAGCATAATAATGTGACTTTCTAAAGTAGGGCCTACCGGTACTTATTCTTGTAAATGTCAACTTATCAACGGACAAAGTAATAATATTTGTATTACTCTTGTTGGAAAAATTATATTTATACTTGTTTGGCCTATGTGTATATACATGTACATAGAAACACAAATGAGAAGTTGTCATTGGATGATGATATTTATTTCATGAAAAGAAAAACCACGTTCAGGAATATTATCTTGTAAATTGAAAGTGTTATAAAATAAAGTCCTCTATTTGCCTACATACATTGTTTTGTGAGGTTTATTTCACTAGTTTCCCAAATAAAAGCCTGAAAGATGGGTTTCAATGTAGCCTACAGTAACATGTAGGCCTAAAGGGCAGGCCTAGACCAGGTAGGTTACGGCAGGTAGGTTGTCTCTGTGTTTAAGATGAGTACATTGTGGATATTGTTAGGACGTACGATTTTGTGTTGATTGGTGGTGGCGCTGGCTTCACCCTACTCTTAAACAGTGTTGCTATCGATCTTAATGCTTTTTTTTCCGTTCCTTGGCACGTACTGGCCAAGGACATTTATTTCATCTTTTATATAAGGCCTTCGGCCCAAATAAAACATAATTGCTATTTACAGAGGGAATGATCACTTCTACGTTTAAATGAGTGATAAAAAAATTTACATAAACAACTTATTGTATTGATATCAGTAGTGGACATTGAGTAAACTTAACTTTGGATGGATTAACAATAAAATACTTAAATATATAATGTTTACGAATATCAGTGTAACAAGGGCAAATTAAAGTAAAATGGTACTCATCTTCAACTAAATTTAATGTACAATGTTTGCATAATCTATCTTTTTTATCAATTTTTGACCATCT
>NW_022749760.1:191645-194563 GCF_011630105.1 Anneissia japonica
CTAAAATATTTTTATTGTTCAGTTATCCGATCTATAATTGAGTATGCTTGCCCTCTCTGGTACACAGGCATCACCAACAAACAGGCAGGTACCCTTGAGAAAATCCAAAAACGGGCTGCTGGTTGCATGCTACCAGGGGTCCCTTACGGAGAAGCGATTAACATCCTTGGTCTGCAACGTCTCTCGGACCGATTGATGGGGATGAGCAGGAGATACTTCTCAAAACTAAAATCTGGGGAGCACCGGCTGAATCACCTCCTTCCTCCACCAGTTCAACATAAATACAACCTCAGACATAGCAAATCATTCTCCACACCATTCACTCGCACAAACAGAACTGCTAATTTTATCATCAACTATGGATTATCCCATGAATGGTGATTCGATCGGTGCCCCCCCCCCTCCTGTTTTGTTAAAATCCCCTTCCGGTCCATGGATATTGATGTGGCCTTGGACGTTCTGGCTCCCTGTCAGGGACCCCTGGTAACGGTGTCGGTATAGGTTTTGGTTGCTTTTCAATATACTGTATAATAATAATAATAATAATAATAATAATAATAATAATAATAATAATAATAATAATAATGTAATAATGTAATAATAATGTAATAATAATAATAATAATAATAATAATAATAACAAGTGCTAATGAAATTGCTATATTGAATTTCTATTATGTTCAGGTTGTGCAATCTTTTGTATGTTTTCGTTTAAATTTTATCGTATTTTAAACATTTTAAATTTGTATTCTGAATTGATTCTATATATATTTATACTGTATGATGTTTTTTATTGTAAATTCAACTATGTTTACTTAGTTGCTAAATAAATAAAGAATTTGAATTTGAATTTGAATTTGAAAGTGTTATAAAATAAAGTCCTCTATTTGCCTACATACATTGTTTTGCGAGGTTTATTTCACTAGTTTCCCAAATAAAAGCCTGAAAGATGGGTTTCAATGTAGCCTACAGTAACATGTAGGCCTAAAGGGCCTAGCCTAGCCTAGGCTAGGCTAGGCTCGGCTAGGCCTGGACCAGATGAATCTGTTAAAAACTAATTCTTATTAGGCTAGGCTTATTCATAGGCCTATTAGTTTTTTTTTAGTAATGGTATATAGGCCTATCTTTAATACATTCGATAGTTACCGTCCGTGCAGTGTGTCCCACATACCATACAACATGGATGGCCTATCTTTTATCATTGCAAATTTTCTGATCTATTAAAACATCGGAATTTCCGTATATCCCCCAAAAACACATTAGGCCTATGTTGAATCATAATCTAATAATAAGTTAATATCTATATCAGTTCGTAAATATAAATGTCGCATTTTATTACAATTGATGAAAGAATTCTTGGGCAATATACATAGGGCCTACTGCGCGCACAGTTCGAAACGACTTCGAAAATTACATCAGCAACTCAAATTGAGCAAAAGGAACAACATGCGCACAACATTAAGGAATTAAAATTTTCCCGGGGGAGAACCCCGGACCACCCTTTCTTTTTGGGATTTATCGATTGATGGAAAAAAGAATACGCATGCAACTACTCATTTATTTATGTATGTATACACCCATAAAATAAAAAAAAAATAAGAACAATTTACCTGACCGTTATCAAGAGGGAAAAACCTTGAATTTTGTAGAACTTTAAAAGTCATTGAAAGACATTTCAGAAGTCAGGAAAGCTCATTTCCCGCCATCTAGAAATCGAAATTTTTCCGGGGGAACCCGGACCTCTTTATCTTTGGAGTTCATCGATTAATTGAATCATTTTCAAGAGGGGGAGAACCTTGAATTTTGAAGAATTTAAAAGTCATTAAAAGACACCTCAGAAGTCGAGAAAGCTCATTTCCCGCCACCTAGGAATCAAAATTTTCCCGGGGAAGAACCACAGGACCCCCCTTCTTTTTGAGATTTATCGATTCATGGAAAAAATATCGTGTGCAACTACTCAATTTTTTGTGTATGTATACACACATAAGGCCTATCTACTGTAACAACAATGGGAAAATTTTACCTGACCATTTTCAAGAGGGGAAAACCTTGAATTTTAAAGAACTTAATTAAATTTGCTAAAAGATACTTCAGAAGTTGGGAAAGTTAATTTCCTACCATTTAGAAATCAACATTTTCCCGGGAAGAACCTGAACCTCCCTTTCTCTTTGGGTTCATTGTTTCATTATAATAATTTTCAAGAGAGGAAAACCTTAAATTTTTAAGAACTTAAAAGTAATTAAAAGACACCTCAGAAGTCGGGAAAACTCATTTCCAGCCTTCTAGGAATCAAAATTTTCGGGGGAGAATCCCTGGACCCCCTTTCTTTTTGGGATTTATCGATTCATGGAAAAAAATCGTATGCAACTACTCATTTATTTTTTGTGTATGTATACACACATAAGGCCTATCTACTGTAATATCAATGGAAAAAAATTACCTGACCGTTTTCAAGAGGGGAAAACCTTGAATTTTGAAGAACGTAAATTAAATTTGCTAAAGATACTTCAGAAGTCGGGAAAGCTGATTGCCCACCATTTAGAAATCAATATTTTCCCGGGAAGAACCTGAACCTCCCTTTTCTCTTTGGGTCCATTGATTCATTATAATAATTTTCAAGAGGGGAAAACCTTGAATTTTGAAGAACTTATAAGTAATTAAAAGACACCTCAGAAGTCGGGAAAACTCATTTCCCGCCTTCTATGAATCAAAATTTTCCCGGGGGAGAACCCCTTTCTTTTTGGGATTCATTGATTTATGGAAAATTCGTATGCAACTACTCATTTTTTTTTATGTATGTATACACACATAAGGCCTATTTACTGGAATAACAATGGAAAACAATTACCTGACCGTTTTCGTGAGGGGAAAACCTTGAATTTGTTTTAATGTATGTATACACACATAACAGGCCTATTT
>NW_022749760.1:194865-200922 GCF_011630105.1 Anneissia japonica
ATTTGATGTATAGTAAATAAGCATGAATAAGTAATTGACAATGTTGCGTGTCAGTTAAGGTGTTAAATTTATACAAGACAGAGTGAGAAAATCCGAAAACGAACATATAATAAGCTTTCTCTGTTATAATGTTATTTATTTTTCTATGAACTGAATTTGTATTCATCACATCAACTCAATGAATTTTTTTGCGAATCGATTGCTTTGATGGTTCAATTTTCTGTACTGGTACGGTACTGATTCATTAACTTGTAGCTCTCCAAAAGAAAGATTTCAAAATGGAAGCCACTGAAATTTCGGAATCGCAAGATGAGGAAACGGAGTCGTGGTTCAATGAATTTAACGCTTCGATCGTATTGCCGTTCCTCTACGTATTCTCCTCAGTTTCATTTCTTGCAAACATCTTCGTTGTGGTGTTGATTATCGCAACTAAGAGGCTCCGCAAAAAACAAAACGTCTTTATAAGTTTGTTGGCTTTGGCTGACGCAACAAGTTCTCTGTTTACTGTGGTCCTGTTCGTATTTTTTTTACTCAAGATCCAACTTATTTGGGTGATAATGGCGGTACAAATGTCATCGCTTTTGATATCAGTTTGTTCAATTACATGTATTGCTATTGATCGCTACATCGCTCTTGTGTGGGCACCGATGAGATATCATCTTATTGTCACTTGGAAATCTTGTGCTTTCGCCGTCATTACCGTGATAGTGAGTCAGACTGGTTTTGTCATATCCCTAATTATGTTTCAACTGTGTAAAATTTGTTTTCCAGTGATAGCAATACTATATATTGTAGTGAATAGCATTATTTATTTAGTAATTTACAAAAGTATTCAGAACCACCGAATGACCATCCCCACATCGACTCAAAATTTTAAGGAGTCTAAAAGATTATTAATAACATTTTGTATCATAGTTGGAGTGTTGATTTTGACGTGGGGACTATATTCTTTTATTTACATATTCATGGATATTGAGGGGGCAACTATGGTACTATATCACTTGACACTCAGCCTAATGACGATTAACTCTATTGCAAATCCAATCATTTATTGGTTTCGACTCACCGAATTCAAGAAGGCAGCTACAGACGTGTGTACGAATATCAAAACCAGTTTTAGAATCAACAGACAGGCAGATAATCTTTAATGACTCGTGGTTGGTTCTCTCTTAAGATAAGCCTCGTTTCCACCTGGTATTCATAAAATCGCTACACTCTGATGCCAGCAGTGACTTTGCTTTTTATTTTCTTTTTCTTATTAAAATCATAAAACTGAGTAACTGAGCCCAAACGCAATAGAGAATGCTTTCCAATTCGACCGATCAATCAGAGTCGCTAAACGCCGTTTAGAAATCATCATTGGCCGTATTCGACTAGTCGTTCTTCGTTGAACCACGCACACCTGCGCAGTGGTAAAATCCTACTAAACGAAGTCGAAAAGAAAACTGGTAAATACTCGACAAAACAAAATGGCTGCATTTACCGCGACACACGCTACGTAATCAAGGCTGCTTCGGATTGCGGTAGTATAGGTTTTTCATAAAAAAAATGTTTTCATCCAGTTGTTGAATTCTGTTAGCCTACAAATATTTTTTGACTTCAATGTGGGTAATTGTAATTTTATTTTTCGGAAATTTAATCTAATTTATATTAACGCAAATGTTGTTGCTAAACAGACCAATCGGCCATATTTTTTTGGTCACGTACATAACTTCACGCTGATTAACGCATTCTGGTTACGTTATTCGTTGTCAACGAAGTCTATTTTACGAACCAGTCGAATGAAAATAATACTCAACGAAAATTCGTACTCAACGAAAAGAACCAGTCGAATAAGCCCATTGTCAGAATATTTAATGTATACAGGAAATCCACACAAAATTTGCTGGACAAATCAAACTTCAAACTTTAAAATTCAAAGCAAAATTCAACTCGTTAGATCTTGAAGGCCGCAAACAATCAATGTCTAATAATAACACAGACACATGCAATCTATGTAGGCCTACTGATAACCTAAAAGTAACTGTTGATCATTCTTATTTGACTGTAGATTAAATTTCATTAGAGATAATACATATTCAAATATTAGGGACAGTCTTCATGAAAATGGTTTAAGTGTATATTGAAATAGTTTTTAAAATGGATCACAGCAAATTAAACGTCACCTTATGCTTGATGATATGAATATAGAAAATGTATATCAGGACAATTTTTTGATTTCCATTGTAAAGAATATTTAATTAATGCATGGAAAAGTAGATCTTTGATGCTATCTACATTAGCCCTCCCAAACAAATTAAACTGTACTTTAGTTTTTCTCACTGTTTGTAGTCATTATGTTGTTTGTTATTAAGCCATTATTTATTGTTATCATCATTTATTATTTTAGTACACACCTAAATATCTCTTTGTCATTTGAATTATTTTTAACAAAAAGTGGTGGGGGGGGGGAAAGAGGGGAAGAAAAAAGGAGGGCGGGGAGGAAAAAAAGTAAGAAAGGGAAAAAGAAAAGAAAGGAGAAGGAAAGGAAGAAAACAGTTATTATTAGTCACTTTTGGGAGTTATGCATTTTTCAAATGACAAGGACCTTTTTCTAGATGTGTTTCAAATTTAAGACCAACAAATGAACATGTCTTGAGTTCACTGGCTGAGTAATTCACTGAAATTTTGAGCGCTCCATTCGGCTAGGCTCCGCCTTGTCGAGTTGGGCAGCCTATCTCTTGGTATATTCCTTCCATTGTACCATGGAGATATTATAGTGAACTATACTATATTTTATTTACTATAATATCTCCATGATTGTACTCATTAATATTTATTTTTCTATCATTTTAAGATTCCGTTGATAATTAAACTATGGTAAACATGTACCGTTTAAGTGAGAAAAATGGCCATAGTGACGTCCACATACCTATAGAGTATATCAAACGTAACAATGTCATCCTTCCGCTTGAGCGCCTTGGGCCTATTCGAACTCATTTTTTTAGGCCTATCTAAATGTAGTCTATGCCACTTCATATAATATCCAGTGGATATTGTTTCAAAGGTCCTACAAAACGAAAGCGTAAACGTATACGTAAACGCTGTTGTTTGTGAGACTTATATTCCTGTTCCGATTGGTCAGTTATTACCTTTGATTGACACTGTTAAAAAGTCCATTAGATACAGAACTGATACCGCTTCTTCAGTTTTAGAATCCTTACATTATCTGGCAGACAATTTAAGGTTACATCTAATGTAAGTTATTATTAATTGGTTATTATTATATCAATTAGTATTTAACATTGTCGTTCTATCAGCGAAGCGAAACGCTGACCCAGAGCCTCTCTGATGCTCTTGTTCTTGTTAGCAAAACTTTACAAATTTTAAAAGCGTCCAGCGTCGCCAGTTTTGAACGGACGTGCATGAAATTTTGTACACATTAACTAGAGGTGATTTCCAACAAACGTCCATTGCCCTTTTTTTAAAGTTGAACCCCAGGGATCCACTAAACCTGCAAAAAACAAAACAGGGGTTTCAAACTTTAAAAGCGTCCAGCGTCGCCAGTTTTTAACGGACGACGTGCATAAAATTTTCTACACATAAACTAAAGGTGATTTCCAACAAACGTTCATTGCAACGTTCAGCAAAGACTGTACATTACTGTTTCTTACCACTAATACTTGCACGTCGCATGAATGACGCGGTCGTGTTCTAAAGAACTTAAGGTCGTAAGTTCGAACCACATATTTATTTATTTATTTTAAGCAGTTCTTATTCATGTTCATTAAAAAGAGAATTAACACAGAGGCGCAATTTGAACTCGCAACCTTTGGTTTAAGATGCGTTCTAAAGAACTTAAGGTCGTGAGTTGGAAACGCGTCTTGCTATGCAGGTTTTTTTTTTGGTTTTTTTTCCCTTTTAAGAAATTTTATTCCTTAAAATATCTCGATTGGCCCCACTTTCGGCCCGATTCCGGCCCCCTTTTTAGGCATCTCTGGATCCGTCCTGCGGCAGGTAAATTGTTTCTGTGTTCAAGATCAGTATATTGTGGATATTGTTAAGACGAATCTCTGAAGTGTTGATTGGTGGAGCTGGTTAGAACTTAACTTCAAACTTATTCTTATTATATTAATCCACTACGGGATGTCGAAAAAAATATCCATAGTGTATAAGGCTTTTACTTCAATTGATTAAATTATTACTTACTTGTTTAAGCAGATTGTTCATCTCTAGTTTTAACTCGAAGCAGTTATATTTTTGAATTTTTTTTCTCATTCGTAATACTAATAAAAGAAATAAATTGATTGATTGAGTGACTTTTTAATAATACAAGTAAGTATACATTTTAGTATTACTCTTTTATAAGATCCAAATTTGAAATTCAAATTGGATTAGATAATATGCCTATTAAAAACTCAGTTTCACTGTCAAAAATAAAATTGAGAAAATTTAGATATCTTTATATCAGCATTAATTAATGCTTTTTTTAAATGGTTCTACCTCTATTTTTTTTGCTTTCTGCTTTTTACTTTTTTTGTGACGACGTCAAAGTGAAACAAGTTTTCTAGTTTTTTATACTTAATATTATTAGTTTCATTTATTGAGGTATGGTATTTTGTATTTTGCCTAAGCGTCATATTTTGTATAGGCCTACATATATTGTGAAACCATTTTTTGAATCAACACATTTTTTGTCCAAAATTGGAACAAAGACGGAGTCTTTGATCAGCCAATGTTTAAGGTTCTAAATTGCGATCTTTATATTAATTTTTTTAGCTTGATCTATTGGTACGTATAACTTTGTTGCAAATGCTATTTACAATAATATCAGGTTTTTAATTCCAGAGTTCAAAGGTTTGTTTTGGGTGTGAGATTTGATTACTTTAGTTGGGAAGCGAGTGTCAATTGCTTATTGAACAGTGGTATAAAATACGTCAGTCTTCAAAAAATAGAGTGTACGTCCAAAACTTTCATATACCAAGGGTGGTTGGCTATCCACCAAGTCACCAAGGATGAGTACATGAGTATGCCTACATCAGGCTGATCAGCCTTTAAGACTTTAAGATATCTATTGTTTTCAATCAGCATTTTTTTTAAATCTGGGTTTGCTAAAATATAAACAGCACAGATAACAATTGCAGATACAGCTCGTGGTAGCCGGTGTGGACGAACACGAAGCCATGCATTCCATCTCGTCGGGAACAGAGATGGCCGGGCACTCACTGCGCTCGACGGTCATCGGCCGACGCGATTCTATAAAGAACGCAACACTATACGGCGCGCACGATCCGTTCAGACGACCACCGACTCAACAGACTGCGGCGCGTGGCCTACCGGGAGCGGCGTTTTTGTGTGCGAACGTCGTGAGGACGCAGTGAGCGCCCGGCTTTAGGTAATGTTCTCACAGGTAAGGTATCATTGGGTGTACACTGGAACACCACCTCCTTTTTTATTAAAATAATTGAAACAGTTTACTATTACTATTATCAACCAGACCGTGATCAAACTGCCAGGTTTCGGTTATAACTGCTATCAATTGATTCTATTTTGGAGACTTGTTTTTCTGTGGCATTTCTTGGCATTGTGGTGGGTCTTTAAAATTCCTGGACAAGAAATCTTCAATAAAACGATTTTTGTTATATGCATTAGACCTACATTGTTTCTATGATTTAAAAAGTCCTCCTTCGACTACCTTCATGGCTTTTTACGAGCATTAATAAATGTAGCGACAATCGCTTACCAGGTAAAATGAAAATGTGTAGGCCTACGGTGGCCTAATGGAGCGACAAAATATCTAGGTCAGTAGGAGATAATACAGCAGTGCAGAACACAGCTATTCCGGTGGTACGTTTGAGCCACAACTTAAACCATATGTCTGGTATCGAACATCCAAAAAACCAGATATCTTCAGCACTTTGCGTTAAATAAGCCAAATGATTACAAAGCAAAAACATCAAAAATAGTTAGGCCTATAGTAATTCCAAATTATTTTGAGAAAGATGTCACAGCGCCACCACATCTGGCTATATACACACACACACACACACACACACCCACACACACACACATATATAT
>NW_022749760.1:202244-253847 GCF_011630105.1 Anneissia japonica
TATATATATTATATAGCGATGTCGAAATATAGACCTACTAAATAAGCGATTTTACTGTTACGTGTATTATTTTAACAGCAATTTCATTATTTATTTGGACGCAGGGTCCCTTTTTATTTCTTTAGGCCACAGACCCATCAAATTTGAACACAACACATATTTTCATGCTACAAGAACGGTACCAGCAAGAACAAAAATATGAAAAACAAAAGTATTGTACAGTACTAAAACAAAAATCAGATTTCATCTACAAAAACAGAGGAATAAGATTTTTGCCAAATTATTTCGACTAAGATTTCACTATTAAGTGCATTATTTCAACAGTAAGATATATATTTATACTAGCTTTAATTTGCAACTGATTTCAAACAAGCTTTATAACTTGATACGTCACGTTAACATTATGATGAAATATTTATCGAGGCGTTGACAGTCGATTGATGGCGGTGATTAGATATTGAATTTCACAGTTAATATATACATTACATTTAACCAGTTCGACGTTTGATGTATAGTAAATAAATATATTTAGGAATTGACAATGTTGCGTGTCAGTGAGTGTATTATATTTATACAAGACAGAGTGAAAAAATCAGAAAATGAACATATTATAATAAGCTTCACATGTTACAATGATATTTAATTTTCTATAAACTGTTCACCAGCAAAGTTGAATTTGTATTCATCACTTTTTGCGAATCGATTGCTTTGATGGTTCAGTTTTCTTTACCGGTACAGATTCATTAACTAGTAAGTCTTCAAAAGACAGATTTCAAAATGGAAACCACTGAAATTACGGAATCGCAAGATGAGTCGTGGATCGATGAAGTTTACGAAATTCTTGACCCGGAACCTTTCGTTTCGATCGCACTGCAAATATTTCTCTACGTATTCTGTGCCATTTCATTTCTTGCAAACATCTTCGTTGTGATGTTGATTATCGCAACTAAGAGGCTCCGCAAAAAACGAAACGTCTTTATAAGTCTGTTGGCTTTGGCTGACGCAACAAGTTCTCTGTTTACTGTGATCCTGTTTATATTTTTTTTACTTAAGATCCACCATGCCTTTGTGCTAATTGTAAATTCGTCATCGATTTTGATATCAGTTTGTTCAATTACATGCATTGCTATTGATCGCTACATCGCTCTTGTGTGGGCACCGATGAGATATCATCTTATTGTCACTTGGAAATCTTGTGCCCTCGTCGTCATTATCGTGATCGTGAGCCAGACAGGTCTTACCATGTTCCTAATTATATCTCAACTCTGTGATATGTGTTTTTCAATGATAATAATACTATCTATCGTCGTAAATATCATTCTTTATATAGTAATTTACAGAAGTATTCAGAACCACCGAATGACCACCCCTATATCGACTCATAATTTTGAGGAGTCCAAGAAATTAATAATAACATTTTGTATCATAGTGGGAGTGTTGATTTTGACGTGGGGACTATCTTCTTTCATTTACATATACATGGCTATTGAGTGGCCAACAGATTTACCAATTTATTTGATTTACAGCTTAATGACAATTAACTCTGTTGCAAATCCAATCATCTATTGGTTTCGACTTACCGAATTCAAGAGGGCAGCTACAGACGTGTGTATGAATATCAGAGCCAGAGGACGCGGAACTGGGGGGTGCTGCGTTATGGAGTAATGTGTGACCGGAAATGGTCTGCCAGTTGGTTGTTGCCATGCGCCAGTGATGTTGGAGTACAGCAAGATGAAACTATTTATGTAATGCATGAATAAAGTTCGGGGTTTGTCGGGTAGTGAAATGATTATTGTACATTTTAAGTGCTCCCTCCATGCATAAGTATAAGCTAAATTACGGTGATTAATTAGCGAAGATACGGTATGGAGACAATTATTTCGAAGTTCCCTCTTTCCAAGAGGGGATGCAAATGCTTTGTGAAAATGAGTACGCCGCGGTACTCATTTTCACAAAGCATAAGATCAGCAGTGTTTTGATCATTAATTTCATAAGATCAGCAGTGTTTTGATCATTAATTTCATAAGATCAGCAGTGTTTTGATCATTAATTTCATAAGATCAGCAGTGTTTTGATCATTAATTTCATAAGATCAGCAGTGTTTTGATCATTAATTTCATAAGATCAGCAGTGTTTTGATCATTAATTTCATAAGATCAGCAGTGTTTTGATCATTAATTTCATAAGATCAGCAGTGTTTTGATCATTAATTTCATAAGATCAGCAGTGTTTTGATCATTAATTTCATAAGATCAGCAGTGTTTTGATCATTAATTTCATAAGATCAGCAGTGTTTTGATCATTAATTTCATAAGATCAGCAGTGTTTTGATCATTAATTTCATAAGATCAGCAGTGTTTTGATCATTAATTTCATAAGATCAGCAGTGTTTTGATCATTAATTTCATAAGATCAGCAGTGTTTTGATCATTAATTTCATAAGATCAGCAGTGTTTTGATCATTAATTTCATAAGATCAGCAGTGTTTTGATCATTAATTTCATAAGATCAGCAGTGTTTTGATCATTAATTTCATAAGATCAGCAGTGTTTTGATCATTAATTTCATAAGATCAGCAGTGTTTTGATCATTAATTTCATAAGATCAGCAGTGTTTTGATCATTAATTTCATAAGATCAGCAGTGTTTTGATCATTAATTTCATAAGATCAGCAGTGTTTTGATCATTAATTTCATAAGATCAGCAGTGTTTTGATCATTAATTTCATAAGATCAGCAGTGTTTTGATCATTAATTTCATAAGATCAGCAGTGTTTTGATCATTAATTTCATAAGATCAGCAGTGTTTTGATCATTAATTTCATAAGATCAGCAGTGTTTTGATCATTAATTTCATAAGATCAGCAGTGTTTTGATCATTAATTTCATAAGATCAGCAGTGTTTTGATCATTAATTTCATAAGATCAGCAGTGTTTTGATCATTAATTTCATAAGATCAGCAGTGTTTTGATCATTAATTTCATAAGATCAGCAGTGTTTTGATCGTTAATTTCATAAGATCGACAGGGTTCTGATCAATAATTGCGTAAGATCGACAGAATTTTGATCATTAATTGAGTGGGATCGACAGTATTCCGATCATTTGGTGTTCTGATCATTAATTTCATACTATCAACAGTGTTCTGATCATTAATTTCATAAGATCGATAGTGCTCTGATCATTAATTGGGTAGGATCGACAGTGTTCTGATCATTAATTGCGTAAGACCGACAGTGTATTCTGATCACTAATTATGTAGGATCAGATTCAACAGTGTTCTGATCATTAATAGGAGGTAGATATTAAATACTGATAATTACTTAGCTTGCCGAACTATTCAATAGCGTATCGAACTTATTAAAAATGTTTTGATAATGTGTAAAAAAACAAAGGCAGTTATCGTAAAACCTCGAATTGAAGCAAAGTTTTGAAACACGTTTCCTGGTTACGGTTCATTATTATGCAAATTCTCGCCTGGCTAAACCCGCTAGTCTGAACGCCAGGCAAAATTAAGAGGGCTTAACGTTGAACCGGGCTTAAACTCAAGTTTGGCTTATCTCCAAGTCTGAACTAAGCCTACTAATCAATAAATAATTAACTTTTACATTAATATGTACCTGTCTCTTATACACATCTAGATGTGTATAAGAGACCCCAACCATGGTGCGACTGAGCTAGTATAGTTCTTCTATCTGTGAAAGTACCCTCACTGGGCCCATCTATTTCGAATTCCTGGATTCCATTGGAAATTACAACAAATATGAAATCGTATTACAGTAGTTTGATGCCTATAAACTAATTATAAAATTCCCCAAACTTCGTAAAATATCCCTTCGCGGCCCCCTGGCCCCAGCCTAGATGCTCGCTTCGCTCGCATACTGGACCTTATGAAATGCACCCCCACCCCCCACTTTCAAAAACGCTCCGCCGCCGTTGATTTATCCCGTGTAAGGCTCCACCAAAAACTCGCCCGAACGCACACGCAGTTTAATATTTCCAATGATCCAGATTGTTAGCCTATTACTTACATCCGCCGCATGCATACGTGATCGCTGTGCCACCTATTCGTTCGTAGTAATTTTCTGTTGTATAATACTACCATTGCCAAACGAATAAAAGTTTATTTTGGGTTTATACGCCCAAAATGCACATCTGCGATTTATTGTGAGTTTTCAATGTAGGTCCTATGCTTTATGAAGCTTTTATTGTTGTAGTTTCTTCGGTAATTTCATTTTGAGACATCATTATTGAGTGACTAACGCCAATGTCCGTTTCTTAATTAACGCGTGGGATGACGCAAAGGTCCAGGGAAACTTGATAAAACTCATTATTTGCATAATACCTTACGTCAAAGGTTAATGGTTTTTTGAAAGCCGAGTTCTGCGCACGAACCGGTAGACCACCCGCCAATACAATACCGGTAAAAACCCTATGTAATTTTTTCCCTTTCTCGCCCGAACACACCCATTATAGTGTTGATCATTCATTGCTCAAGATCGACAGTGTTCTAATCATTATTTGCGTGCGATAGACAGTGTTGTAATTATAATTGCGTAAGATCAAGTGTTATGATCATGCGTTAAGATCAACAATGATCTAATCATTAATTGCGTAGGATCGACAGTGTTCTATAATCACTAATTGCATATGATCGACAGTGTTCTAATTATAATTGCTTAACATTGACAGCGTTCTGAGCAATAACCGCGTAAGATCGACTGTGTTCTGATCAACAATTGCGTAAATCGACACTAGTTTTGATAATTAATTGGGTGCGATTGAGAGTATTCTGGTCATTAGTTCCGTAGGATCGACAGTAATTTGATCATTAATTTCATAAGATCAGCAGTGTTTTGATCATTAATTTCATAAGATCGACAGGGTTCTGATCAATAATTGCGTAAGATCGACAGAATTTTGATCATTAATTGAGTGGGATCGACAGTATTCCGATCATTTGGTGTTCTGATCATTAATTTCATACTATCAACAGTGTTCTGATCATTAATTTCATAAGATCGATAGTGCTCTGATCATTAATTGGGTAGGATCGACAGTGTTCTGATCATTAATTGCGTAAGACCGACAGTGTATTCTGATCACTAATTATGTAGGATCAGATTCAACAGTGTTCTGATCATTAATAGGAGGTAGATATTAAATACTGATAATTACTTAGCTTGCCGAACTATTCAATAGCGTATCGAACTTATTAAAAATGTTTTGATAATATGTGAAAAAACAAAGGCAGTTATCGTAAAACCTCGAATTGAGGCAAAGTTTTGAAACACGTTTCCTGGTTACGGTTCATTATTATGCAAATTCTCGCCTGGCTAAACCCGCTAGTCGGAACGCCAGGCAAAATTAAGAGGGCTTAACGTTGAACCGGGCTTAACTCAAGTTTGGCTTATCTCCAAGTCTGAACTAGGCCTACTAATCAATAAATAATTAACTTTTACATTAATATGTACATTATGTACACTTACACCTAGCCCTTTGATATTTGGCGTAGACCTATAACAAATACGATATTGTAAACTGAGTGAGTAGGATTTGGTAACATAATTATATATTGCTTCTAATATTTACGTTAACCATTTGTCAAAAATGGAAGGAATTGAAATGCCGTTGAAGTTCAAAAAACAAACAAAAAAGTACAAAATACTGAAAATTTTCGCACGTCACCGCCAACCATGAATGGTGTTGGCGACTCTCACTTTCATCAGCACCCCCTTCCTTAAATTCCGGATACGCCACTGATAATAATAATAATAAAAATAATAATAATAATAATAATAATAATAATAATAATAATAATAATAATAATAATAATAATAATAATAATAATAATAATAATAATAATAATAATAATAATAATAATAATAATGCAATAAAACTTATAAAGTGCCTATTAAAGTTAAAAAATAACTTGCCACCGGCGCACAGTGGGTCAGGGCGAAATCAAAGTGTGCCAGTGCCAAAAGTCTATTTTGGTGACTATGGCTTTTACACTTTTTTCACATGATTGAAGATGGGTATACCTTGGTGAGACAAGGTTGTGTGGTGTCACCAGATCTTTTTAATCTATATAGTTAAATGATCCTAAGAAATATCTACGAACATGAGGGGGTAAAGGTAGGCGGCAACAACATTAACAACCTACGCTATGCCGATGATACAGTCCTCATCGCAGATTCTGAACAAAAACTTCAGACCCTTCTGACAACAGCAGCAGACAATAGTGAAGAAAAGGGGTTGCAATTAAATGCAAAGAAAACAGAATACATGGTCATCTTAAAACAAGCTATTGTACCCAAGTGCAATATTACTTTAAACGGTGTGAAAATAACACAAGTTAAATGCTTCAAATATCCATAACACAAAATGCAAAGAGTGACACCGAAATAAAGAAGAGAATTGGAATGTCCAAGGACACATTCAACAAAATGAGGTCTATATTCACAAATAGGAATATCACAACTGACACCAAAATCAGCACCCTCAAAGCATATGTGTGGTCTGTGCTCTTATATGGTTGTGAAAGCTGGACGTTGAGCAAAGACACAGAAAGGATATTGGAAGCCGTTGAAACGTGGTTCCTTAGGAAGATCATGAAAATATCATGGACAGAGAGAAAAACAAACTTGGAAGTCATGGCAATGATAGGATACAAAAGATATCTGATAAAAACCATCAGAAAGAGACAAATGAAGTTCCTTGGACACATCTGTAGGAAGAATGAAATAGAGAAACAAATGCTATGTGGAAAAATAGAAGGGAAGAGAAGCAGGGGACGGCAGAGGACTAAGTATATGGACAGCCTCAACACATATGTCACAACGAACACCATAAGCAACACTGAACTGATAAGGAGGACTGTCAACAGTGAGGTCTGGCGTGCTATGGTCGTCGATGTCTGCTCCAGACCTGACACTTGAAGAAGATACCCTGGTAAATCTATCCTGAAAATATTTTACATTTAAACGAATTTTAAGGGTAGTATTCCAACAAATGTTGGAAATATCTCTATAAATATTTCAAATGCTATAATTTACTACATTGTATCAAAACACGTTTTTTTTTTTTCTTACAGACAATTCGGAATTACTTCAAAATGTACACGTTTCTTGTATATAAATTGGGGAACACAAATATATGTTTTGGTTTACATTTGAAGTTTGCATCAATAATAAATCGTTGTTTAAACGACAGAAAAAATATTTAAAAATCTTAAATTTTTAGAAAAGTAGGAGAGAAAGTTTAGATTCATGTGGATTCATGCTTTAATTTTTACATCACCATCTTCAGTATAGCCTTAGCTTTATGATGGTATCAAATTTAGCTGCTACTTTTTGCAACTTTTTGAGCTAGACGCACTTTTATTAGTCTTGGTTTCATACATTTGAGACACAATTTAATTATAAAGCAAACCGCAAATCAGAGGGATGTACACGCGTCTACTCAACCAGTTCATGCAAAGCGTGGGAAAAGCTCTCCAAAAATTTACAAACTGCTCGTGATTTAACAGTAGCAAATCTTATAATATTGTGTTGCTGTTTAGAATACTTTATTACATTTTGAGCAGCCTAATAATCCAAATATCATATATCATAATGAAGATGATATCTACAAGCCTATATCTAGGCGTCAATTGTTTTTAACTTTATTCAAAGACATCCAAGATTTTGAAAAGCTTCCTGTTTCAAAAGGAGAGGTGAGCTACTACGCGAGTAGTAACGACCTTCCCAGCAAACAATAATATCGTTATGATAACGTGGCAATAACGTTACAGTTTTGTGTTGAAAACTTTATTTTGTAGAACCATAATACGTACTGAACATAATTTCACAACGTTTGCACGTTCCTACAACGTTGTGTAAACGTTATTTTGTGACATACCTAACCACAACATTGGCCAAGAAAGTTATAAGAACGTAAACACGTGTTTGCCGGGTTTCTAAAGAAAATAACTCGTGGCTTGGATTCCATTTTCTGATGAAGTTATTAATGTTTTGACACAGAACAGAGATATTCTTTCCACACCAGCAGAAACCCCACAAGAGACTTAAAAACAACCCGAACCGGGACGTCCAATAGGAGTTATGGAGGATCTTTCCAGAGAGTTCGCACAAGCGTAAAGTACAAGAGATGTTGACATAAAATGTACGCACTGAACTTCTTTATGCAGCATTGCAAGGGGCGTTCAAGAAGAATCGAGTTTTAAAGTCCAATAATATGTAGAAAATACATACACATTTTATTTCTCCCTGACGAATTGTAGTTTATCTCCCCAACGCCGGGGGGTGGGGGACCTCTCCTCGACGGGGACCTTGCCCCTTCCCCCTGCTGGCGTCACCCCCGAGGAGCAAACCGGAATCGTTCACGACAGATGAAACATTGTCCATCTTTGTAGCTCTAAAATGAGACGCCTCCTTACATCATCATAAGAGTAGCAAAAAAGCATTGCTATCCTAGTGGTACAGTATCCTGTCAAAGACGATAGCAAAAGTTCCTCTTCAAAGCCTCCTCGACCATTATTGATACTTTTACAATATTGGCCTAATATGATTAAGGACGGAATTAATATATCATGACACTGGTGTAGGCCTAATGTCTAATAATTCCATGGAATCTCAAATGCAAACACATTTTAAATTTAAAAAATGTTAAATTAGGTTGTCTGGTATTATTATAAATTTTGATTTCAATTTAGATTTCGATTTATTAAAAAAAAAACTTCTATATTCACTGTAAAATTAACAATAGAAATTTTAATGTTGGCCTATGCCTAAAACACTTTTGGCCCCGTCCAATCAGAAAAATGTATTTTGATGACGTCATGGAAAATAAAAAAAGTTTCCCACAGAAGTTCTTTTGTCCCAAACCTCCTTAAACATTTCAAAAATCATTGCAATATGAACTTGTTTTGGTATTTCAATGAAAACTGACACCGTCCAATCAGAAAACAGTACAAAAATGACGTCATATAGATTTGAAAATGCTTTTGTTGAATTCTACGGGTATGAAAACCTCTAGATAAGTCTTGTATTCGCTTAGATTTGCTTCTGTAATGAGTAATTAATTTTGGCACACTTTGACTTCAGTCTGACCCACTGTGCGGCGCTAGGAAGAAAAATTGAAAAAACAGTAGTAGAATCCCATGAACTGATTAGTGAAAATTAAAAAACAAAGATAGGTTTTAAGTTGAGTAAAAAATAACTATTACCATTGTGTATTGCGCTGAATACGTTTCTGTATATATTATATTACATATATAGGCCTATATATATATATACACACACACAAGATGTGTATAAGAGACAGGAATACATGGTCATCTTAAAACAAGCTATTGTACCCAAGTGCAATATTACTTTAAACGGTGTGAAAATAACACAAGTTAAATGCTTCAAATATCCATAACACAAAATGCAAAGAGTGACACCGAAATAAAGAAGAGAATTGGAATGTCCAAGGACACATTCAACAAAATGAGGTCTATATTCACAAATAGGAATATCACAACTGACACCAAAATCAGCACCCTCAAAGCATATGTGTGGTCTGTGCTCTTATATTGTATTATTTTAACAGAAATTTTATTATTCATTTGGATACAGGGTCCCCTTTTATTTCTTTAGGCCACAGACCCATCAAATTTGAACACACACATATTTTCATGCTACTAGAACGGTACCAGCAAGAACAAAAATATGAAAAACAAAAGTATTGTACAGTACTAAAACAAAAATCAGATTTCATCTATAAAAGCAGAGGAATAAGATTTTTGCCAAATTATTTCTACGATTTCACTATTAAATGCATTATTTCAACAGTAAGATATAGGCGTATATTTATATTAGCTTTAAACTTGATACGTCACGTTAACATTATGATGAAATATTTACAGAGGCGTTGACAGTCGATTGATGGCGGTGATTAGATACTGAATTTCACAGTTAATATAAACATTACATTTAACCAGTTTGACGTTTGATGTATAGTAAATAAGTATAATAAGGAATTGACAATTTTGCGTGTCAGTGAAGGTATTATATTTATACAAGACAGAGTGAAAAAATCAGAAAATGAACATATTATAATAAGCTTCACATGTTACAATGATATTTATTTTTCTATAAACTGTTCACCAGCGAAGTTGAATTTGTATTCATCACTTTTTGCGAATCGATTGCTTTGATGGTTCAGTTTTCTTTACCGGTACAGATTCATTAACTTGTAGGTCTCCAAAAGACAGATTTCAAAATGGAAGCCACTGAAATTACGGAATCGCAAGATGAGTCGACGTACTCGTGGATCAATGAAGTTTACGAAATTCTTAACACGGAAACTTTCGTTTCGATCGTACTGCAAATATTTCTCTACATATTCTGTGCCATTTCATTTCTTGCAAACGTCTTCGTTGTTATGTTGATTATCGCAACTAAGAGGCTCCGCAAAAAACGAAACGTCTTTATAAGTCTGTTAGCTTTGGCTGACGCAACAAGTTCTCTGTTTACTGTGATCCTGTTCATATTTTTATTACTTAAGATCCAACTTGTTTGGGTGATAATGGCGGTACAAATGTCATCGTTTTGGATATCAGTTTGTTCAATTACATGCATTGCTATTGATCGCTACATCGCTCTTGTGTGGGCACCGATGAGATATCATCTTATTGTCACTTGGAAATCTTGTGCTCTCGTCGTCATTATCCTGATCGTGAGCCAGACAGGTCTTACCATGTTCCTAATTATATCTCAACTCTGTGATATGTGTTTTCCAGTGGTAACAATACTATCTATCGTCGTAAATATCATTCTTTATATAGTAATTTACAGAAGTATTCAGAACCACCGAATGACCACCCCTATATCGACTCATAATTTTGAGGAGTCCAAGAAATTATTAATAACATTTTGTATCATAGTGGGAGTGTTGATTTTGACTTGGGGACTATCTTCTTTCATTTATATATACATGACGATTGAGTATCCAACCGCTTTTCTATATTATTTGATTAACAGCTTAATGGTAATTAACTCTGTTGCAAATCCAATCATTTATTGGTTTCGACTTACCGAATTCAAGAGGGCAGCTACAGACATGTGTATGAATATCAGAACCAATTTTAGAATTTGTCCTAGTGTTCCTACAATCAGATAATGTTTAGACTAATGTTACGTGGTTGGTTTTCTCTTTAGATAAGCCTCGTTTCAGCCAGGTTTCAATATAAAATCGCTACACTTTGATGCTAGTAGTGTTAATCATAACACTGCGTTGCTGAGCCCAAACGAAATAGCTTCCCAATTTGACAGCAAAGCAATTTCATGAAAACCAGGCCAGCTTTAAGCAAACGCGTTTTGTTCTTGCGTCGTTCCCGTTCGAGTGGTCACTGTGTACCACTTCTGTCTGAAGCAACTTAGGGTGTGTTCGGGGGAAAACACTGTCGATCTTGAGCATTAATCATTAATTGCGTAGGAGCGACGTGTTCTATAATCATTAATTGCGTAGGATCGACAGTGTTCTAATTATAAATCGACACTATTTTGATAATTGATTGCGTAAGATCGACAGTGTTTTGATAATTAATTGTGTGCGATCGAGAGTATTCTGATCATTAGTTCCGTAGGATCGACAGTATTCTGATCATTATCTGCTTAGGATCGACAGTTTTCTGATCATTAATTTCATAGATCAACAATATTCTGATCATTAATTTCATAAGATCAATAGTGTTCTGATCATTAATTTCATAAGATCGACAGGGTTCTGATCAATAATTGCGTAAGATCGACAGAATTCTGATCATTAATTGAGTAGGATCGACATTGTTCTGATCATTAATTTTATAAGATCAACAGTGTTCTGATCATTAATTGCATAAGATCGATAGTGCTCTGATAATTATTTGGGTAGGATCGACAGTGTTCTGATCATTGATTTCATAAGATCGTCAATTTTCTGATCAGGGGCTGTCTCTTATACACATCTAGATGTGTATAAGAGACAGTTTATATATTGGTCTACCATAGGACTATAATAGTTCAATGAGACCCATTTAAAATAATTTGCGTTCTGTTATGACAAATGCTCGTTTGGATAGCCTCATGATGCTTTGAATACATCGTGATAGGGAAAGCAACCTCGACCTTGATAGAGTTGACAAATGAAAAATTTCCAAAATGTAGAATTTCACTTTACAGAATAAGGATTTTAAAATAAATTAGATGGTTACATTGCATACTCTTTGTTTCTTGTTTTATTCAAAATATTTTGGTTTTGGAAGCTGATTTCAACATTAGAAAACATAACCTACATGATATTATATTATAGTAGCTCGATGCCTATCAAATAAGTAATAAAAATTCGCCATAATTCGTCAAATAGGCCTATCCGTGGCTTCCAGGGGGCTTCGCTCCCTGGACCATCACCGGAGGTCCAGGGACCCACCCCCTGGACTCTAGCCAAGTGAGACTCGATTCTCTCCACCAGCCCCCCCCCCTCCCCGTCGGGGCCTTTAGCCCTTCCGTCGGTCAGGTCCTGCGCCATCACTGGTTCTGATCATTTAATTGCGTAAGACCAACAGTGTATTCTGATCACTAGGATCAGATTCAACAGTGTTCAGATCAGTAATATGTAGGTAGATAATACCGATAATGCTGTTGCTCAGCTTGCCGAACTGTTCAATACGGTAGCGTATGGAACTTATTAAAAATAAGTTTGTTGATTTTTTGATAATGTGTAAAAAAACAAAGGCAGTTATCGTGAAACCGCCTCGAATTGAGGCCCTGGGCTACTTCTTCTTCTTCTTTTTTACTTTATTTATTTTTTGCGAACGTCTGATTTGCTTTTTTTTTTAAATGGGCTTCTTTTCAAGACAACTTTTTCAATGTAAAGAAAGGGGCTTCTTTTCAAAATGAATGCTGTAAATTTTGTGAATTTGTATTATAAAACAATAAATAAGGCCCCACTGTAACATCAATCTGTATCATGGAGTGTATTTAACTGGCATTAAATTACCTAAACTACTTTATAAACCAAGCTTGTACTTAATTTATTTTGTTTTCTGAAATTCATTTAGGCCTATTGTGTATGTGCTGTATTATATCGAAAAGAAGCCTATGCTATCTTGAAAAGAAGCCCATGGGCCCGTTTCCGAGATTGGCTTCTTTTCTAGGCTAATTTTGCAAACTAAATAAGGGGCCTTCAATTCGAGGTGGGCTTCATCTCGAGATTAAGCCCACTGGGCTTCAATTCAAGGTTTTACGGTATTTGATGTCGATTTTATCTAGAATGTTAACAAATTCTCGTGTAAATGTTTTCCAGTTCATTAAAAGGTCCTAATGTTTATTTATGTTTGTTTATGTTTATATGGCAAGACCTTTTTATTGTTCCTAATTGCTGAATTAATGTAACCATAATAGTTTTATTAGGGAGTTTTCGATGCACAACGTTACACTTAACGTTATCGGATGATGTCATAATGAATTAATTAGCGCGCAGATGACCATCTGTCTTTCTGACCATGGAGGTATACTTCCATGTTCTGACTCAGTCTGTCGGGCTGTCTGTCTGTTAGCAAGATTACGCAAAAATTAATGAACGGATTATCAAAATAAAAAAAAAATAGTGGAATGGTAAATAAAAATCGAAGAAAGGCACCATTTAATATTCTGAAGAAAAGCTCAAAGGGCAAGGTCAGGGTCATGGAATTTGATTTTTTACCCTTCATAAAAGAAAATATGAATCGCTCCTCGTATTCCTGCAGCACTCAAGAATCTTCTATTATTTTCTTGAGGGTATTTTGTTCAGCATAAAGAAAATACTGTAATGTGCCTGAATACGACTGGCGATTTCATTATCTTATTGAGGATATACTGCTGCAGTTTCGCCTGCATTGTTGGTACTGTCTTCGAGCACAGGGCGGAGTAGACTGCTCTGTAAATGAATTTCTCATAAAAGGCTCAATAAAACACAGACAGAAAATCTCTTTTTGCTAATAGACTACTTATATTTTTGGTGGTAATAAAGATAGTAGAAACCAGAAAATATAAACAATGTTGTTTTTCATGTTAACATTGTTATTTCCAACTTCATGCAATAATGTTTTCTTTTTAAACTTTTAAAGTTTTCCAATTTCTTCATATTTTCTTAAATCTTAATTACTACTTGTCTAATAAAATCGCAAATAAATTGCAAATAACCTTAACTATAAACATTTAATATGATATCAGTTATCTTTTTGTATTTTCTAAATTACATGAGTTGGTACTTGCATAGCTTCAAACCGACATCAATCTTGTTAGAATTGGTAGGCCTAATTACAGATTTACAGTTCAAAATTCGCTAATAGAATATTAGGCCCTATGTTTTTTTTTTAATAAAAAAAAATAATCATCATTAAGAAAATTGCCTTTGATATTTGTAATAAACAATACGAATAAATACGTTGGTATTTTTTAGTAAACCCGTAGATTACAAAGTATACCTTAAGAAATGTTGTAGGCCTAGGCCTATTAAATTTCATGGCGCGTTCAGAAGCGTTCGAGGGTTGGAATGTGATAAAGTAAAAATATATTGTATTTTAATGTATTTCTTCGTTTGTTTGTAAGAGTATCCACCAACAATCCTTTTCGTTCATAGAGGTATAATAAGAATACTAGAGCGCTAACCGCAATGTATTCGATGTTCGAAATACGCAGAACTGTGTGTGTGTACCATCCAAGATGGCTACCATAGATTTAGCCAATCAAATTGGTGACGGAAACACAAGCGATCATTATGTCTGGTATTGATTTTGATACCATCATAAACCGTGCTGCAGCTTAGAAGGCCCATCAGAACTTTAAAGCAAAAAATAATAAGCAATTTGTCCCTTCTGACAGACAAAGAACAGCACCATGTGTGCATGCTGAATTTGTACCACTACACCCCCTCCCCACCCCTAACTAGACATAAATAACATATTCTGTATAGCTATCGGTATAGCTACTGTATGTGGTTGCAAAGTATATATATATTTTTTAGTTTAATTGCATCCAATACCAGCAAATCTTTCTTTACAATGCTTCCTTTCCTGTACCCTTGTCTATGATAAAGTACCAGCAACAATAATAAAGTACCAGCGACAATAATAAAGTTTAGTAGAAATAATATTGTTGATCCTGTGAATCATCTAATCATGCATGTAGAAGAGTGCTGTATATTCTACAAGATATGAAAACATGATTTTAATTTGTAATTATGTGTAACCGGCTCAGGTGAAACCTGTAAGCATTTCAATTTGTACAATATATTGAAGCAGTGCAAAACATCAGTGCATGATTTATCACGAAAGACTATGACAGATTCTGTAGAGTCACTGCCATGAAACAAGAATTAAATCGGGATAACTTGTTGTAATTAAGGAGAACATCAAACAGATTGACTGTTTTTCAGCAGGCTTTACATGGTCGCCTTGCCATCCCATTACAAATGCACTTTGCGTCCTGTCACACTTCTCTAGACACCAAAAGGATTGTTACAGATTCTCTTTCATACTGAGAAGAAGACGAGACTGAAATCAAATCCATGAAGGAGCTTGCAACAATTCCTGAAAAAAGAAAAGTTCCAGACACCCAAAGAATCTATAGTCCAGAAGCTACCTAAGGAGTAATGATCAAGATCCAGATCCCCTCATTTGTAGACAAAGCATTTAAGATTTGCAATCTCAGTGGGATTAAATGCTTCAGTATTTTTCAATTACTCACTTTATATTTTAAATGGACAAGAAATGTGACTACAGTATTTGTATGTAAGAACATTGAATAAAATTGCATATTAACAACCAAAAAGATTTTTTAAAAATATTCGAAAAAGTTATTAATTAAATTTCTTACAAAATATGGAAAATTAAGTAATCTAAAAAACACCATAACAGAAAGCAAAAATGTATCAAAAACCTTTGAAATTGAATGGTTAGTGTTCTTATTATATTTACAGAAACATGTTTGAAGATAGCCATAACCAAAGGATTAGGAGTTGGCATCATTGCTGGCTCAGCAATGGGTAAGTATAAAAAAATTACCATAATGGCAAAAACAAAAACAAAAAGCAATAAACTAGAACTGAAAGTGGAAATGCTAAGTCGAAAAAAAATAAAGAGCAACTTACTGTATACTTAACAGCACATGTTAATTAATGCAAACAACGCCTAGTGTAAAGTTTGGTTTATTTCTGCCCTGGTTATGTTTTAATTTTTTTTTTAATTTAGACCAATTTCCTTGTACAAATACATTACTATGTTATATAGTAATTTATTGAAACAACACCTTTACATCGGTAACACACACTCATACACAGTGTGTTCACATACAAAACAAAATACATAAGTAAAAAGAATCCTTACACTTCGACAAGTAAATCGGTTTTCGAAAATCCCAGAGAGGTCAAATAAAAAGAATGCATTATTTCAAATTCAGCAATATTTTGTAAAATTATACACCTTTATTGTCTTATTCTCTTATTGTTGTTTTACCACATTATATTCAGTTGAATTATTGGTTAAATACAGTATTTCTACTTTCGGTATCAGCATGGCAACACACAAAGAAGAAGAAAACAATGATAATTTAATAAGATTGACTGTATTCTTTTATTTTGTTTAGTTAAGATTCCACAGATGGTTAAGATTTTGAGAGCTGGAAGTGGTGAAGGAATTAGTGTACCTGGCGCCCTCTTAGAGATGTATGCTATATCATCCACGTGGGCATATGCTGTTGCCAGACAATTCCCATTTACGTAAGTTTAAATTTTTTTAAAGCTTTAATAAGAATTTCAGTAAACTGTAATGTTATGTACAATGGTTGTTTGATGATAACAATGAACATAAATATTTTTGTTTTTAGGCTATATAGGTTAAGCTCAAAATCTGCCCATATTTTTCACTATACTTTGCATGGGCAAACTCAATTTCACTGTACTTCCAATGAAATGAATGAATGAACGAATGAATGAATGAATGAATGAGTGAATGAATGAATGAATGAATGAATGAATGAGTGAATGAGGAGGGGGAGGGAGGGAGAGAGGAATGGAGGGAGGGAGGAAGTGAAAAAAGAGGAAGGGATGGGGTAGAGAAAGGCCCAGGGTAAATGACTGTCTCCCTGTGTACTGTCTAATTTACCAAGTAAAGGACCCCACTGAAAATAATTCTTTGGAACATCGCGGGCTATCCTGGGTATGTTTGACAATAAATAAATCCAATCCAACCAGATCTGTGTAAGAAAGATGCCTAATAATCCATAGATAAATTAATCGCTGGGTAAACAAGCTCTAGAAGATTTAATGCCTGGATAAACTAGACATTGAATGAATGAATGAATGAATGAATCTCTTGCTGATTTTTTTCTGGATTGATGAATCAATCCCAAGATGAGGTAAATGGATTACTTAATCCCAAAATGAACTAATTTTAAGATCAAAAGATAAATTTAAAACTTAGATGAATTATTCCAAGGCTGGATGAATATATATAATTTTTAATTTATCCCTTATTAAATAATCTCTTTATTATTATCTATCAATAATTTCTTGACCAATAATCCTGGATGTTGAATTCTAGCATGAGTTAATCCATCCCAGATTACATATTAATATTTTTATCCTTTTTTTTTAGTGCTTGGGGTGAAGCATTCTTTCTAGCAATACAAACAAGTGGTATTATCATCCTCTGCTTGGTGTATGCTAAGAAGTCATCCCTTGCTGGTATATACTTGGTTGCATACATTGGTGTCATGTACGTATTACTGTCTGGCCAGATCCCTGTCAACGTACTAGCAACGCTACAGGCATGTAACATGCCCGTCATGTTGGTCTCTAGAGTAAGTCAAACATTACTTTTAAATATTACAACAAAGGCCCTTTCACATCTGTTCAGGTTTCCAGCTTATGTTCAGGCAAAACAAATATCTATTTTATCCATGCGGAAGACATGTTCTGTTTTCAATTATTCCGTACCAATATACGGCAACCGGTATAGTTTCCGGCTACCATATCAAATCGGTCTACGACCGATTTTTTCCCACTTGATTGATGCTGACCAATCAAAAACCACAATTTCGTAGTGAGGTGAGGAGGGAGTGCAATGGCATCGGCAGTGGCAAGATCAGGCCTAGGTCTAGGTGATGATGTTATAGAAGAATTGCTATTGCAAATCTAGCTCAATGCAATATTATATGATAACATTTCTAAAAATTAGAGAGGACGAGAAACAGTGGAGCACCGTATTTTCGGAAATGGGGCCAGGTTTGGCCTCGCAGGTACGTGCCTAGCTTAGCCCCCGAGGGACTTCATATATGTCTAGGCCTAGGCCGAGTTGATAGACCTAGGCCAAGCCACTGAGGGTGACAATCAACCAGTTAACCGTACGCCTGAGTAGATTTGAACAGTTATAAAAAAAACCGAAATATGAATAGAAACCTGAACAGATGTGAAAGGGTCTTTAGGCACAAGAGACAAGATATGCCAAACAGTGAACTTAATTTCTTTTCTGTGGCAGTCTCATGACTAAAAACATGACTAAAACACTTCCTAGGTCTCAATGAGAGACTTGGTTTATAAAGCATCATTCCATCCTGTAAGTGGTGAGTGTATTGCTGTTGAATGTGAAGGAAATAAATATAGATGCTCTGCATAGACTGTCTCATTATTAGACTTAGACAATGGAGTTGCTTTGGTCGTTAGAATATTCTGTTACCATCACAGGAATTGAACCCAGAACACTGAATTGGAAGGCAAGCATCATAACCACACCATTAACATTTACATAAGAGGGCTCCTGATTATCAGTAGACCTGACCAGATATCAGGAACTTTGTTCTGTGCTCATTTGCATATTGCGGTATGGGCACAGTCAGGTTGCCGTATTGACAATAGCGAAATTATAAATGTTTCTTTAATTATAATATTTTAAAAATCTAATAAAATATTTTTTATATACAAATTTCAGATGATTCAAATACTTCAAAACTATCGCAACGGACATACAGGCCAGTTATCCGCCATCACGATGGTCCTGGTCTTCCTCGGCAGCCTTGCTCGTATCTTCACCTCGATCCAGGAAACGGGCGACCCTGTTTTAATGTGGGTGTTCATTAGCTCGTCAAGCAGCAGCGGGGCAATTGTTCTACAGTTGTTCTGGTACTGGAACACCACCAACGAATACTTGAAAAAGAAGGCAAAGGCTGAATAGTTTATATCCACGTATAATATTGTATGAAGCTTTTGATTGCACTACAAAGATATAATGACTTCACGTACAGTTTTCTGCACATAATTATGAGGCTTGACATCCCAAAACCAGCATCAGTGGTCAAGAAATTTAAAAAATGTTAATATGTCTTATTCTCCACATTATAAGCTTTAAAATGATGGGACATTTACTAGAATTGACTTATTATTACCAAAGGTATGAGTAACAAGAGCAACTACTGACCACTTTGCACGTTCCTTCACGCTTAAATACGGTACAAGCGCAAGTTATTATATTGGGTTTTTTTAGAAGAGCTAATAAGATAAACATTTTTAAATAATTAGAACGTATATTTGTACAAAAAAAAAATGTTATTTAGAATGTTCATTTGTACAAAATAAAAAAAATAAAAATTTCTTAAAATTTGAAAAAAGAAAATTGAATACCAAGACGGAATTCGACCTCACAACCTTAAGTTTTTTAAAACACATCCTTACCCATGCGACGTGCACTATTTTTGGTAATGGCCTTGCACAGACCCAAAAATATTACAGCTTCTCTGTACTGACATATACAATACTGTCACATTCTATGCTAATTACTCGGTTTAAGCTGGTTTTGGGATGGCATTATGGTATTTTCAGTTCTCTTTATTGGGAATCTAAAACAAGTTTAAGTTGAATCTACGTTGTGTAGAGGACAGTGACTTTTTAAATCTATCCTAGCGTCACATTTTTGTCGCCCAATCAAAAGCTCTCAATACTCACCTGGTTGTCTACCTCTTTATCTGTCAGAATTCAAAATGCATAATTACAATAATAATCCTTAATGATTTATATTATTGTTATAGCTCACTCAATCATCATCCTAATGTACACATATGCATGAGGGACATGAAGTGAGCCCTCTAGATTTTTATTAAATATATTTTATAAAACTGATGCAATAAAATAGTCTTTTCATAAATGTGCCAATTTTCCCATAAGACATCTTCTGTTAAAAAAAAAAACTAAACTTACCTGTTCCTAGGACAGAATTTCAGCATTCCTGTAGCAGTCACCGTTAGTAATTATTAATTATTGTTTAAGATTACAAAGAAAAACAAATAATTATTGATTTAATTTTATTTTTTACTGATAATTGAGTATTATATAATAAATCAATTGATGATTGATTAATCAACCAGTGGTCTGTTCCGCTAAGCCCACCCTTGAATATAGTTGCAAGTTTTGTCAAAACAACATCGTAAATGTACGTAAACACATGTTTTGGGGTGTGGTTGGCTGGCTGTCTTTTAATTAGTCAGTTGTGGAGTTTTATTGAAACTCCGGAGAGGTACATTGATTGATGTGTATGTAAAGCCAATACTGTATTCTAAAGAGTCCATTTCATTTGTTATTTCTTTAATATTCATATTTGTGTGGATTTATGAACTCATCTCATTGCTGCTCAAAAGATTGTTTTAATTAGTGTAGTTTTATTTTATTTTCAGTGGATATTGTTGCACCAGTCTTAAACAAATTCCTAATTCTGACGGAATGTTATTGTATGTATGGGTTGGAATATAACAGTAAAATCCAGTTAGAATTAGGAATTCGTTTAGGGCAGATATTACAATAGCCACTGCCTATTCCATTCTACTTATATTGATTTAGTGTGATCTTTAGTGTATCTTTTTATTTATTGTTTGGAAGTACATGGGTACTTTTTGTGGATATGAGTTGCTGTATTATTAATAATTTTTCAATTGATTAGTTTATTGACTGATTGAATTGATCATTTGGCAAATGTTAATCATGCTGATTATTGTTTGGTTGCTATTCCAACATCTTTGAGGACAAATAGTGTAATCGTCTGGATTTTGCAACTCAGATTATCCTCAAAGTATTGCATAATGTGCAATGAACAGATAAATGGTATTAAATTAGGTACAAATAAACTCTCCGATTTATTAAAAGGCTATGATAATTGGAGGAAAATGAGTATTTTTGATATCGATATTCGAACAATACTCCTGTACTAAAGAAACCATAAGGCACAGCTTCTGTACACCCATTGAATCTTTTCTCATTAAAACCTCTTCATTTTCTTGCTATGATATGCAGTAAATATAAAGAGGTTTAAGATGAATGTTTGTGGAACATTAAAACTGTCACCAAAGGTCCGTCTTTATTGAGTAAATTGAAAAATTCTAAAGCAATAAACAGATAAATGATATTTTAGGTATGTAGTGCCACTTGAATATAAAGATGTTATAGGACGTTACATATTTCCCCTCGAACAGTTATTATTTAAAATAAAAGCTGAAAAAGTATTGTATACTTCAAAAAGGAGTATAAATTAGAGGATATTAATAGCATGGAGGTATAAATTTATACCTCTATGTTAATAGCGCATATTATTATAAATATTGTATTTTCCTGAATGCAAATAAATAAATAAATGATTAATTTTAAATTTAGTTCGACTACGAGCGATTTTTTTCTTATACTCAACATACACCAATGTAGGCCTACTTTGTAGCCAAATTTACGTGTACAGTACTACTGTATTTTGACTATGCTGCCCTCGAAGGAAGAAAACCAACACTGTACGTAGCCTGTAAGACGCACATTTTGATTCCTAGACTGTAGACAGCAGATTTTTTCCTTTAAAAAACCCAATTTTTCTTCCTTCAGAAAGAATTATATGTATTTTTTTGCATAGACAATTTATTCATATCAATTAAGTCTATAAATAATGCCATAGCTTCATGGGATGTTCCCCTGGACCCCCTATAAGGGTTTATGTGGAACGCCTGACCAATACGCTCACGTCAGGAATCCTGGCGCCACCACTGTTGTAAATTTATATGCGTGTCAACGGAACTTATTCTGATTTGATTAAAAGTTGGGAGTTGATTGCAGGCCACCAGTGGCGTAATGTCTATGCCCTGTCATGCGGCGGTCCGCAAGCCCCCCCCCCACCCCTTTATAAGAGGAGCTTTATTGATACGTAGGCCTAACAGCATAATGTGTCTTTCTTACATCGACTGTAGGATAGGCCTATGAGATTTTTTTTGAATACTGCTAGACGATCTTAGGTGGCATCTGAAAAGAAGTAAGCTTAAAATATAAAGTGTATGTTTTACCAGAGTACACAAAGCACACAATCAAGACGAGTGACCATTATTTTATTTTTCGCGGTAAACGAAGACTGTCTCTTATACACATCTAGATGCCGGGAAGTCTGAAGACTTGTTTCGGGATCCTTCTGGACGGTGGTGAATTGGGCAGTACATCTGGAGACAATCCCCCAGCAAAAGTTTTGTTAGCGTAAGAATGAGTTGTTCCGCGTATTTGCATTAAAAACTGATGGAACATTCACCCTCCCGCGACTCGAGCTAAAATTTGAACATTGGACTAAGTGGAGAAACAGGAAACAAACGAACCTGAGCGGTTTGTTTAATGAAAGCTTGTTCCACGAGGAACATTAAAGTCGTGTCTAGCGAATCCAGCGAGTGTTGGAACGAGTGGAATTGTGTCCAGTCCAGCTTGCGAACCATGTTTCAGCGTGGGTAAGATGTGATTGCATCTCGATATCTCGGCGTGTTGTAGGGCCTAGGTTATGGAGTGTAATTGTAGTCAATAAATATTCGCTGGAGTAAATCTTGAATATCATTTTTATTATTCAACAATTTATTGTACTTTTTTTTTTCCTTTAGCAAGACCAAAAACTCAAAAAGAGTCTGTATAGACTAGTGTTGTGTATTCCCAGGGACATTGACAGGGACATTGATTGCTAATACTCCTGAAGTTGTAATGGACACCTTGTGTAGACTAAGCATGGAGTCAAGAGTCGGACTATTTTCAGAATAAATTATAGTTTTTATTTTATAACTTATACAACGAAACTTTTCAATCATTGTCCATTGATCACGAAGATAGCGAAATTATTTTATGAAGATAATTTGTATAATAGGTAAAACAGCAGTAGGCCTATTATAGTAATACATAGCCGGGTCCGCCTTTATGGAAACAGATGCTGCTACTACAGGGGTGGCGCCAGGATTTGCCAGACGGGTGGCGGGGGGAAGGTCCGACGGGAGGGGGAAATTTCCCCTACCAAAAATGGGCGTGGGCGGGCGTCGCTCAAAACCTGTCGAAAGTGTTCCAGGGGACAAAGCACCCGAAAAATATGACAAGTTATGGGTTTCAAAAGCTTATTTAATCGAATTTAGAGCCTATGCCTACTAATATATAGAAAAAGTACATAGGCCTACATTTTATTTCTCTCCGACAAATTGTGGTTTTTCTCCTCGGATCTCCCAGCGGATCTTTTTTTTTCTTATAAGAACCAGTTTTGCCGAGTTTCCGTGTTAATATAAATAATAATAATATTATGAAATGAGTAGTGGTTGACTCCTTATACGTTTTGATATAATCCTTGTCTTCAACTTTATTAAAAAATATCATCACTGGGGTCGTCTGTACACTGTGACCTAGACAGGTGACTCTGCGAGCGCGAAGTATAACAGTATGTGCGTATGCATGTCCACAGAGTACAGTATATTTCTCGATCCTCAATTCATTTAAAATTCTGTAAGGGTCTTAACACAAGATTACAGTAATGAAATAAAACTGAAACTAAATCTGCTCCAAAATTTATTTGTACCACAACTCCTTGGTCACATTTTATTTAAAAGTTGTTTTTAGCTATTAAACTCCAGGCCACAGTACTGTATTGTGTAGCAGGGTATTTATTATTTTGTCATACGGCAATTAGTGTAACCAAACACCTTTACAATGATTGCTTTTATTCTAGTCCTAAATAACGTTCCTGAAACCATTCGGTCCAATACATAGTCATGTGCACATGCATCCCACCTTTCTCGTAAGGAACCCCCCCCCCCCAACCCGAGAACTGTACCCCATGACTATACTTTCTGTACAATACAGCAGTGATGTTATAAAACTGAAACTATAATAAATCTGCTACCAATTTATTTGTCACATTTTATTTAAAAGTTGTTTTTAGCTATTGACTATATTCGTAGGCCTAATCCTTATTTTGTAGGCCTACACGAAACACTAAATCTGAACATCAAGGGCCGCGATACCTGGTGTAAGGCCGCGAACGCACAAACCTGTGTTGAGTCATTCACTGTACAAGCATAATTTGCTGATGAAATAATTATTCTGATGAATATTTATACAATGTTCCTCGTGGCTGCTGATTTAGTCTTTACCCATGCGGACGGGGTGTAATTGCTCTCTGTGTACCTATAATGCATTTCGAACGGATGTTCTACTATTGGGGGATCTTTGCCCCAACTCTTTTCCGAAGAGTGTACTGCGTTCTTTAAAGACGGGCACTCATTACGTCGTCGGCCGACGCGATTCTATGGATAATGCAACGTGACGACGCGCGCGTAACTGATCGTTTGTAATGATGGTCCGTTCAGACGACCACCGACAATCAGCACACGGCGTCGCGTCGTCTAGCGCTCACAAGGAGCGGAGTTGGATTCGTCGTGCGACGGTCGTACGACCGTCGTACGACGCAGTGAGTGGCCGGCTTTACGTGCAAATGGGCCATATTTCACACGGGACTAACGGCTTAAACGTCTCATCAGAAAGACGGTGCGCTATCGTAACTTGTATTTTAGCCCTGAAGCTGAATTAACACAAGGAGAGCAGCGATGGGAATTGAACCGGGAAACTAGAGATCTCCACAGTTCAGCTCACACACAGTGACTACCACCAGATTAGCCGACTGAGGTCAATTCGAGATTAAAGTTTTTATAGAGGCTTTGATAGAATCCGAAAATTATTCTGCTCAGCATTAATTACAAGCCTCTGCATCTGCATTGTTACAATGATATCAGCAAATGTCCTAAAAATGTTATCGTATCGTATCGTAAAACTAATGTCAAATACCTTTCCGATAGATTTGTCCTCACCTCAAGCCTTCATAAATCATAGGGAGCCAGTTCAATTTTGTTGTTCCTCCTTTTAAAGGCATCACCGTCACAACCTTTCACTTTTCATCCATTCAGGATTGGAATTCACTTCCAGACACAATGAAAGTTGTTCGATCACCCTCAGACACCTAACTTTTTACCAATTTGAATTTTAAAAATGTATTTTTAACGTTTATATCCCTTTTGAATGATTGATTCTTGTCTGTGCAGATTTTATCTTTTATAACTTTTAATAAAACATTTTATGAAGTTCTGCTAAGTCTTTTATTATAACTATTGTACTAATTTTAGAATTTCTTACTTTATATATATCTGTCTCTTATACACATCTAGATGTGTATAAGAGACAGTATATATGCTTTTAACAAATTATAGAACAATAACAACGGCTTATTTAGGTAAATTTACATCACCTGTGAAACAAAATGATTGAGGTGAAATTGATTCGTGGATTCCTGATCTAAACTTTTTGTCAATATTATTTTTTTCCAAATCGTTATTGACAATACTGTCGTTATTAAGTATGTAGATTGAATATACTGGATATAGCCTGACATGACCTTCAATACAACATTACCACCACCTTGGCTCCTAAAAGTATTGTAACATAAACGAACGGAAACCTTTTGAATGAAGGCAAGAACATTCCGGCCTCCGCGGGCGCTAAAGGTACTTGTCGTATATCGATTCAATGTTTGCGGCACTTGGTTGTTGAAACCATATGGTATGTTTTTAATAACATATTATTTGACTTAAAGGGCAGCCGAAAGTGGCCGGGCGTGCAGCTGCCTGGCATAATGCGAGGTATGGGACCAAGGAGCCGCGTGACAGGGTTCAAGTGGGCCGGCTTTGCACCGGAAGCTATGTACTGTAATTGTGTATTTAGATGTCTTAATGACGATCCAGGAGTGGCTTCAGGATTTCCTCGACTGGGGGAGGGGGTCTGAGGTCCCCATGGAGACCAAAATGGGCGTGGTCGGGCGTCACTCAAAATATTTCGAAAGTGGTCCAGGGGCGAAGCCCTCGAAATTTCGGAGTTTAAAAGGCTTATTTAATCGAATTAATAGTATGTACTAGTACTAATAATATGTAGAAAATTCTTATAATTTGTTTCCCCCCCCCCGACGAATTGTGTTTTTTCTCCCCAACTGCTCCCGGCCCCCCGAAGGCGCTACCCCTGTGATGATTGTTCTCCCTAGTGGGCCAGGCCTTGTGTCCCGTGGGACTGGATTCATTCCCCTGATGACTTTTAATTCTGTGGTGTACTTATACCATTTTATTAAGAATTATGATTATTTGTATCTTTTTAATGCCTAAATTTTGGATTCATAATGTATCGAATATTTTCCGTGTGTGAAAAAAAATGTCATACTTTTGACCCTTCTTGAATTACTGTGTATTATTTCGCAGAATTTGTGGCTTATAGTTTCGTGCTAAATATAATTCTCGATGATGTCATAAAAATATCATTTTTTAACAAGAATGTATACGTGATTATGTTTGGCACACTGGTGTATTAAAGGATAATCACACTTTATTAATAATTAATACAGATTTCGATGATAGGCATTAATTTATCTTGCATCACGCCAATTCACAGGTTATCTACTGTACTCCACTTAAGAAATAGGTGACGTAGGTAGTACCCCCGGGATGCCATTGACACTGTACCAGGGGGTAAATTGATGGGATCGATTTCGAGAGGTCAAGAGTTGTTCTTTCTCACCATAATCCTCTTCGTTCCCACTGTGACGTGAGGTCGTTATTCACTCTTCAATTACCAATAATTGTAATTCTAAAATGGCCGTTGTGAAGGTAGTTCCGAGACCGTTCTTAGACTGTGATTTCTTAAGTTCAATCTATTTTCCAACTATTTAAATGTTTGCTAATTAACAACTGTAGCCTAACTACTGTACTCTGTGATACTGTATTAAACCAGAATAGCCCCCTCAATGTATATCGGACCTCCGTACGTATGTATGATCGGTTTGTTAGATTCAGTACATTTGAATAATTTATTATATTAAAAATTGAAGTGGCAGTAGAAAACTTAAATGCATCTAAATTTACAATGTGCATTTACAAAGCATATCAAATGAGACAAAAAGTAAAACTAGTTAAAATATACATCAGCAATAGAACAATAAAAAAAAAGTACTATATAAATTTATAAATATATAAAAACAAATAAAAAATACATAAAAATAATAATAATTATACATACACATACCTGGACACATACGTAAATATTCACATAAAATAAAAATAATAATATATATAATATAAATAATTTTGTTATTAAAAAATATAATAACAATCACGATAGTAGACCTAATGATTAAAATAATGATGAGAATAAAAATAAGTTCTATGTTGACCCTGTATAGAAAATGTTTAATTTCTATTTAAAATTATATGTACAGTATATATAAAGAAATAGGTGAACAATTTTAGAGAAAGTGCATAATATCATTAAAATGTTTTAACCGTATGAAGCATAGCTCTTCAACAAAAACGTCAAGGCGAGTCCATAACTGTAGAACACGGCGGGCTGTTATTGTAAATCCACATACAGCCAAAGTACACCCCTCACAAAAAGACTATATACCGTACCTCCAAACGTGGCTTAGGACTTATGTAGGCATGATGAAACTCTAGCTAATGTAGTTTTTCTCAAATATTTATCTTTAATTACCACCAGTGGGAGGTGTTTATTATATATATAAATCATCAAAGAAATGTAAATACCGTGTTAGAATAAAGTACATGATAATATGTCGTGTAGCATAGGTCTCAACGAATGTTGTCCTATAAATAAATGAATAAAGAAATTGAAAAATGCCTCTGACGGATTTGTATTTTTTCTTTGATGATTTATATATAATTTAACAGTACGAACGGCTATCTTGATTTATGTATATATAATATACCTTGAACCGAAATATTGGTTTATTCCAATAAAGTGTATCTAAAGTCTATACATACTATATTCTTTTATGTATATACAGTATATATATATATATATATATATATATATATATGATACATATAAATATATATATATATGCTATATATAAATTAATATTTTACATGATCAATATTTGAATGAATGATCAAATTAATGAATGCATGAATGAATAAATGGATGGATGAATGAATGAATAAAAAATGAATGAATTAATTAATGAATAAATGAGTGAGTGAGTAAGTGAATGAATGAATGGTTGATTGATTGATTGATTGAATGAATGAATGAATGAATGAATAAATGACTATATGAATGAATGAATGAGTGAATGAATGAACGAACGAACGAATGCACAGACGGACGGATAGAAGGATGAATGGATGGATGAATGAATGAATGTAAGAATGAATGAATGAATGAAAGTGAAAAAATGCATGAATGAATGCTGGTTTCTATGTATATACGCTAATGATACCACCGAATGGTGTTTTTTTCCTCTATATTAATATGTACCTTACAGTAGTAGGTCGCTTGACCCCCTTCATCGAAAGGTTCTCGTACCCTTAAATACAATCTGAAAACCATATTCAATTAAAACTTGGAATTTATATATTGGATTTTATTGTTAATGTTTATCAGATCAAAACAGATAGTATCTCATTCATGATATTATCTCCAAAATAGTATCTGTAAATAATAGTACCACATCAGTAAAGGTGACTGAGTATTGTGTTAGGCTCTAAAACGATTCATCCGAAACGTGCCATAACTTTTTATCCATGTCATATATTTTCGTATTTCTTAGAGTTAGCCCCGTTACGGCGCCGGCACCTTTTCTGAATGTGTTTTATCGAGTTGGCGTTGTCTCGAAAAATACTTGAAATTCAACAAGAGGTCGTGCGCCGGAACCTTCAAGCGTACACGTAACAAAAGTGTCGAGTAGACAGTCTGGCGCCGGATTCATCTCTTGTAGTAGATATGTGGCCGCGGTTGGTTTTGTTGAACTGATCCAGCGTATCGATGGTATAGTAAACTCTCATTGAATTGCCTGCTCCAGTGTGAATCCCTTTACTCGAACGATTAGTCTTAATAAGCACTAATCACAACCAAAGTCGATCAAAAGTTATTGAGACGCGGTAAGAAAGAGTGACAAGTAGTTATATCAACCAAAGTGGTTCATTATTTTTGAGAAATAAAAAAGAACACAACATGAATAACAAGGACACAAGAACACACACACACACACACACATTCGGACACATGCGAACTTTACCCCCAATAGGACCAGATATTTTTGGTTGATTGAATTGATTTTACTATTATATGAATTATAATTTAGTTAAGTACTGATAATCTCGGAAAATATTCATGTTATGTTTGTTTTCACATTATGATTTCAGTAGTTTAAAACTATAGTATGAAGCATACATCGAATGTACTAATTAAATTCAATGAAATGTTTTGTTAATAATCAATAAACACATACTGTACATATCTTATAGATTCGGAGCCACATCCAAAACATAGGTCTACCATTATTGTTTTTACTATTATATGAATTATAATTTAGTTAAGTACTGATAATCTCGGAAAATATTCATGTCATGTTTGTTTTCACATTATGATTTCAGTAGTTTAAAACTATAGTATGAAGCATACATCGAATGTACTAATTAAATTCAATGAAATGTTTTGTTAATAATCAATAAACACATACTGTACATATCTTATAGATTCGGAGCCACATCCAAAACATAGGTCTACCATTATTTTTTAATTGTTTTGCTATATTTTCTTGCATCAATATGAACGTTGCTATGCAACAGGTGTATAATTAACACTTATGAGACATATAAAAGTTTCAGAAATACAGTAATTAGACCACAAATAATAGCGATAAATACGCAGAAAAAATTAACAATTAAAAAATTAAGAATGTAGAATATTTGCCAATGAGCATTACACATTTGAATAGGCCAGATCCTGCTTGCATTTAACACTGTAATCTTGCAAGTACTTATACGTCTATTTGTGTGGAAAAAACCCTTTAAATATACAAGTATATCATATTTAGTTCAGTTGTATTATAGAATATAATTCTTTTTGAAGCATAATTCAGATCTAACTAGTGTAATCAGTTTCATGTTTTAGTTTTTAGATGATATTTTCTGTTTTCTTAAATATATATCCCAATCTGTGGTTATAAATATCATTTATTTTATATACGTTTATGATATTTTTTAGTTCGTATTTAAAACTAAAAAGTTGGTTATTATATCCTAATAATTTCTTGTTGACCATCAAACGTGTACTGTAGGGTTATTTTTTTGCATCTTTCATTACATTTAACTTCCAAATTCATCAATTATTGTTATATATATATATATATATATATATATATATATATATATGGAAAAAATATATAGGCCTATACACATATATATAATCATCAAAGAAAGATAAATACAGTGTTCTTTCATTCCATTTAACTTCCGAATTCATTAACTACGGTATATATACATATGAATATATATATATAAGTATATATATATATTATCAAAGAAAGATATATACAGTGTTCGATTATATAATTATAATGTAATAGTGTTAACGGCTACCTTGATATATATATATATATACATGTATATATATATGTATATGCCTATATATACTGATATGCATATATAAACTAAGATTATATATAAACTAAGATATTTAACAATTTATAAAAACTATTATATAAATACTAATTAACATTAGAACATTTGACAATAATGTTTTCAAAATGCATATTAATAAAAACATCAATCATCTGCCTATCAAATTTTTATTCTAAAACATATTTTATTTAACGTAATAAGTTTACACAAGTTAAAAGATGACGATGTACAACAACCTCATTGAAAATTTGCACTCAAATCAATTTTGTTCAAAATTCCATTTATAAATTTCAGTACCTATATTATTATTATTAGTTCACAAAATATGGCATTCAGAAAACCATTGACAATATCTATTTTTAAATAATACTCTATTATATATGAATCAATTACTATATGAATCAATAATGGCTTGTAAATTTTTTCGGAGTTTGTTTCATACTATCTTATGTCAAACTTATCGGTAAACCCCATGGTAAATAATACTCTATTACTCTATTAATAAGCATTATATTATTAAACCACACTTACAAAGGGAAGACTTGAAAAGCATGCTATATTTTTATCTTCTCAAGTTTAAAGTACTAAAAATAAATTAACACTGAATATAATAAGTAATATAGGCCTATTATTTATTTATATTGTTTGTATATACTGTTGGTGCTGGGCCTTGTAATTCACTTGTGACTGTTTTGTCTATGAACACTGATCCGAAATAAAGGATGAATTGAATTGAGTTGAAAAACAAGTTCATAAAAGGTTCAAATAATAGTAATTCACCCTACACATGTTTTTGCTTTTTATAAACGTATCTCTGAAAATATTGTTTAATTAAACTTGGAAAAATTCTCAAGGCTTAACCATTTCTTATTCTCACTTCATGTTAAATGACGAGTCACTTTAAAGTTACAAGAAATTAGTCCTGCCCTCATCTTATGTTAGCCACGCCTCAATCTTCATCGAAAGTTCTTTCCCATTACTCTAACCTTGTTGTAAACAAATCATAGTATAAAGTGGTAAATGAAACAAACAAAATAATAGCGTACTTTTTTACGGAACTAACACTTCCACACTTTTATCCAATCGTTTCCTCTTTCGGTTTTGGAACACAATACATCTGATCGTTATTTAACACCATCGCCATATCGTACAACCTTGATTGTTCCTGCGTTATTATTTAAAGTTATCCAGTGGATTTGGAATACATCTTAACATCCACCTGTGTATACCAATGATTTAAGAATACACCTTTAAAACCATGTGTGTGGTTAACTTACATACAACCCTTACTGTAAACAAACCGATTTCTAATTATTTTTACAGAAACCCAGTGTACGAACTGAGTTTAATTACATCCTAAATCTCTTACTTTAATAACTGCTAGGCCTAATTTGTGTTTACAACAGTGTGAACTATCAATATATTTAAATTGTGTTTGCACACGTTTACTTTTATTATAATAATTAGTTTTACAGACAGGCCTGCTTTCGGTATTTTACTATCAAACACTTCAGGAAATGTTTACTGTAATAATAATAATAATAATAATAATAATAATAATAATAATAATAATAATAATAATAATAATAATAATAATAATAGGCTAATAATAATAATAGTAAATAATAATAATACTGTAATATTAAATTAAACATAACTATTGATTTTGGGATAACCAGAAGAATTTCTTTCAAAATATAATATTATTGTTATTAACTGCAATCAAATGCGCCACTTTATACCTATTACTGGCGCAGACAATTATTAAAACCCTGGAAATTATTTACACAAACAGCCGATTTGTTTCTAAATAATTTTCATTTTATTATGTACTTATCTATACTCTTGGGTGGAGAAAAGCATACTTAAATAAAGAATATTGTTCAATGATACAAGTAATGTCTCAACATTGTGCGTGAACTTCTACTTATACGACCTGTCAGTTGGAATCCAAAAAGTAATAGGTCTACCGTATTCCTAGTTAGAAAAATTAATGACATTAACAAGATGTGTTGACTCGTTTAACTCGAAACTTTTGCCTTAAAATGTTTTACAAATTAGAAGCACATTAATTTTCTAAATCACCACTGACGGCCAATAATTCATGCAATAATAATCTTATTATGTGCTTATTCTAATTCCTTATATTCTTATATTGTTTTAGCGTCCTTGCTGCTGAGTTGTCATTATGAGCAAGTAAAAAATAGGTTCAATAAGCCAAACAAAAAGCTACATGTTTAGGTATATACAAATGATAGATATTATAATTATATTTATATTTTATCCAGTATGTGCATGAACCTATTACAAGGAAATGATGTATCGAACATCGCCCTCTTACGGTTGTATGGAAAAGAACTTTAAGCCAAATCACCCCCTCATATACTAGTATACCTATTTGTTACAGTGCTACAGAGTAACTTTGATTTAGCCTTTTATTTTGCTTTACTTTATGCATACAGATATACAGTATTTAATATATGAATATATTTATATATTATATCATATTACAACTAATAAACATGAGGGATAACTTTTTACATACAGTACTCTGAACATATCTCAGTTAAATAATATAATTGAATATCTATGTACCTGTTAGTTCAATTTGTTACACCTTTTTACGTTCCGTATTTCATTGTCTGTATTTGTGTTTTTTTCAAATTAGCTTAGGTGTTTGATCCATTTCATTGAATTTATATATGATAGTTAAATGATAATAATAATAATGATAATGTTAATTAAACTGGTAATGTTAGTATTGAATTGTAGTGAACTTATTAATTTGAGCATTTTAAAATGTAGTGCGAATAAAAAATACTGAACTGAACTATTATGATTCGTTGCACCTAAGCTCTGGAAGAGCATTACTTCTCTCGGTTCTACTAAATCATACACAGTCTTCAAGAAAAGATGACAACACTTCTCTTCATTCACTAACTGCACACATCTTCTCTCAACCTCTTGGGTTTTTGTTTTTATGTAAATATTTTGTATCATTACTTCACACTTATAAATTCGCTTACTCGCCACTGTGTATGGACTAATAATAACTAATAATAATAAAAAATAATTACTTTAACAGTCAGAAATAGAAACAGAATATATATATATATATAGGCCATTAAGAGTTTGGACAAACATATTCACATGTGTGTTTGGAAAAATACTAATTACGGTTTATTAAATACACGTAGATCACACCATAAAACGAAAAGACAAATTATGTTTGCCAATTCACCATTGAGTTGATATTAGATACCGTATGCAAAAAAGTGTGAAAATGATTATATCGAATCAAACTAAAAACAAAATACTGTATATCTTGTCTCTTGACATAAATGGAAAAAAAAGAAAATAATTAATACATACTTGCTGAGAAAACCGCAACCCGATTAATAATACAGAATTGGAATATATTTTTAATATATTATTAGAACATGAGTTGTAAAAACGAACCGAATCACTGTCAAGGAGTTGGCCTCATATTTAACTGTTTATACAGGTCTCCCTCCAATTAAGGACCACTTATTTTGGTATCGAGGTTTCCATGGTCTTTAGTCAGCTTTGGTCTGTAATAATTAGAGATTTAAATAATAAAGATTTAAAACATTAATTTGGGACAACATTGCTCATTAATTGGAGGTGTCTTTAATTTGATGGGTTTTAATTAGAGCGAGGCCTGTATTTAAGAAAATGTTCACCATATGAAATATAGAGGCAAAAATCATAAGTGTTATGCAATGGAAAATGTATTCCTGTCTCTACGGTCAAGTGAATTATATGCAGTTCTGTAATAGCATTTCATGCAAAACAGAGTCATTGAAAGTATAGCGGAGTGGGGTTTAAAAAAATTGCCTTTTTTAATTCCAGGGTCAAAAGTTCAAAAGGTCCTGCAAAATTCCATTTTATTTTTTGAATACTGTTAGGGGGCGAGCGCCCCTTTTGTCACCCACTAAGCCAGCCACTGAGCATCGCAGCATATTCACAAGTGTCTCCCTTGGATGAAAATGGTTTAGGAAAGAAAAGACATAAAACTGTATGCACTTGCATTTGTCTTTTCAATTCTGTTATAGGATTTAATTGTAAACAACCACATATTTAGCGACGCATTGTCAGTCATGGCAGAGGACCTTTACTCTTGAAGCAATTACCATCGACAACTTCCTCACCACCAACACCAATCGCCAAACAATAATATTTTTTTATTGACCTCCTATTACGTGTTACACCAGTTCTACTAGATTTCGATTGAAAAACAAAAACAAAAAACTGAAGCCTCGATTATGTATCGGAATGATTTTAAATATATGTATATAAGCCTAATGCAATTTTATAGGCTATCTACATACTAACATAATATATACATGCGTGTGTATATGTTTATATATATATATATATAAATATATATATATATTGTATAGGCATATATAGTTTGCGCATTAAAATGTTTATATATAGTTTTGTTGAGGGTGAATGTTATTAAACATAATATTAATAATCAATTAATCATTATTGAAGCGCTAAATCTCCATACATGTACACTCGTGCTCAATATACTCTTGAGGAAAGATAGGTTTTATTCTATTTCTTGATTTTAAAAAATCGATGAAAATATTAATAATACCAAAACCAATTCCATCAACAGAACTGGAATCAATACTTTTCAACATTTTATCAAACCAGTTAATGTAGGAATCTATAAGCCTATACACCAATGTACAGTGTAGTTGCTGACTTCAGTTGGTTGTATGGGAATTTATACCATCTCCTCGTTTACCAAGTAAATCTTATGAGTAATGAGGTAATAAAACAAGTGTAAAAATAATAAATGGATGTTTTTCAAAACCAACTAAACCGTCATTTGTTTCCAAAAGGGTTTTTTTAAGTTCATCATTCGTGATCATCATGCGTGAATATTATATTTATTCTTACACCACACCACATCTGGTTAAGTCGTTACCTGGACGGGACTATACCCATAAATATCTAGACAATAATAACCAAGCCGTAGGGGATGACCAAAGATTTCTGAACCGTAGCAATATTTTTTTTTCAGGTAAATGCTTGCGAGATTTTAAAAGCTTCCCAGAACTATTCTATTGTTAATTGCAGTCAACAGTCTGAATTCTGTGGCTGAGAAAGACAAACTATTCACGCAACGGTGATCGCAAAGATCCGGGCCCTGGCCAACCTATTCATAAAAGATGATTAAAGAATAAACTGATTTTTTTTTTTGAAAAAGAGAAAAACCGCATAACCGCAATACAATGATGAATTGTGAAGTGTATCGCTAAACATTAGTGTCTTTGATCCTTTAAGCAAATTGTGAAGGACCGTATTTAGTGAAGACCTAGTCTGTGATTTACAACACAATATTCGGATGTAGTTCTAATTATCATTTAAAAATTATGACTGGTATTTGTTGTGCCGTTGCCAAAGGGTAGGACGACAGCCCTGTCACAGGTCTACTCTTCCTCTGTATCCTAGTTATCATATTATGATTATCACAATCATCATCATTATCATATTCGTCATCCTCCTCATCGTCCTCTTCATTGTCACCACCACACCACCACTCTAGCATCATCATCTTTATTACCATCATCAACCTAATCATCATCAACTCCATCATCATAAACATCACAATTTTCATATCATTATTATCATCATCGTCGTCGTCATCAACATTCACTATCATCATCATCATCATCATCATCATCATCATCATCATCATCATCATCATCATTATCATTCATGTTTCATCTTACTGAGAGTTTATTTTTGGTGCTTCTGCACTACTACCCTTGTAAGGAAGCAATAGTGAGGGAATTATTCAAGCAGATAAATAAAATGTTGATAGCCCGTTTAACAGTAAATGAAAAATAACACAAGTGAATGGTTGTAAACTATTTTTTATTCTGAATGACCGGTCAATTTTGCAACATGTACGTAAAAACAGAACAGAAACAGAGAGCACATTGGGCAGTGGTGGCGCCAGAGGGGAGGGGGCGTCGGGGAAGCATAGTCCCCCCCCCCTCCACCGTCGGAGAAGACGAGTAAATGTTGTCGGGGAACAAACAAACAAATAAAAAAAATATATAGATGTAATGTTCGTTTAGCCACCATATTGTTTTCATTAAACAATTTGTGTTAACTTTTCATCACAACAACAACAGCAACAACAACAACAATAATAATAATAATAATAATAATAATAATAATAATAATAATTCAATGCGATTAATTAAAAATAATTTGCGTTCTGTTATGACAAATGCTCATTTGGATAGCCTCATGATGCTTGGAATACATCGTGATAGGTGAAGCAACCTCGACCATGACAGCGTGGTTGACAGATTTCATGCAAAATTTTCAAAATATAGAATTTCACTTTCAAGAATGAGGATTTGAAAATAAATTAGATGGTTACATTGCATACTCTTTGTTTCTTGTTTTGGTTTTGGAAGCTGATTTCGACACATTAGAAAGCATAGCCTACATGAAGTCATATTATAGTAACTCGATGCCTATCAAATAAGTAATAGAAATTTTCCATAATTCATCAAATATCCGTGGCTTCCAGAGGCCTTCGCCGCCTGGTCCCAGCCAAGTGAGACTCGATTCGCTCCACTAGCCCCCCCTCCGTCGAGGCCCTTAGCTCCTCCGTCGGGCAGGTCCTGGCGCCATCACTGATATTGGGATGCTCTGAAAGGGCATACACGTGTCAGTACTTGTTAACTAAATGTTATTCTTTATTGGGATGAGGGAATTGTTCATTAAGATTACAATAAAATGTTTAAATACTTTTTAAACTGAGACAAACACTAGTCATGGTGCTTATAACATTCTCACACAAATGCATAGACTGTATCTACTCCTCCGATGATGGTAGTGGCGGTGATGATGATGGTGCCAGTGATGGTTAACCTGCTGATTGAGTTGTTCTGACGATATTGTTTTCCATGTTACGGCGTCGTATTGATGAGTGTGTTGCTCTTATTAAGCTGTTTTCCTTATAATTATGATCTTGTTCTGATACTTTCCCTGATGTTGATGTTGTCCTGATGACGCTATTGTTCTGATGATAGACTTGGTCTGATCATACTGTTGTCTTGGTTACGGTGTTATTTGATGATAGTTTTAAAAATAAGTTACACTGATGCTGATAATGATCTTGTTCTGAAGTTACAGTTTCCTTGATAATGGCATTGTTCTGATGACAGTGTTGTTTTGACGATACTTGGTCTGATCTTCCAGGTATTAGTGTTTGAATTTATGGATGATGACAGTGTTTTTCTAATTACAATGCTATTATGATGAAGATGATGTCCTGGTGGAATAACTGTATCTTGATGATATGGTTGCCCTAGTGTCATTACTCATCTGGTGTTGAAAAGATATTGAACTGATGCTCCCTTTACTTGTGATGATGATGATGATGTTGATGACGATGATAATGCATTCCTTCCAGCTTAGATTGTTTTTATCTTCGTTATGGCTCAATCGTAATACCTTGAAGAGGTTTCAGATGATATATTTCTCCTGATAATGGAATATACAATATGTTGGCATAGCCTAGTATTTTTCATGTGCCGAACTGAAATCGCTTCACATTACTGCCCTGTGTATTTATAAAAGTGTTGTCCTGGCGATCGTGATGTCCTTATCTCTCATAACTTAGTCATGCTAATGGTGTTATTTATGGAGATGTTCCCAAAAGACTACACTAGAAAAACCTAGCCAATATGTGTGCTGTGATTTCATTCGGGTATTTGTATATGGTCCAATTCCACCATTGTTTCTTGTTTTCTTAGAAGCTGAAGAGGTGTTTAAACCGCTGGTCCTGGTAAATTAGGGCTCTAATATACTATCTTTATCTTTATTATAAGGTTTTTCAGTAGGTATACAAATATTACTACCACACCACTTGCCGATATTGATGGCTCATATCATGAGTAAAACTTAAAACGATATTCCCCATCTTAACGGTACAATGCAATATCATATACATTGCCGCTTTGTAAATTAAAATTTCTTTAAGCAGGTACAATGAAGGTTGGTTTTAATCGTGATATATATCCTTGTATTATGACAACACAAGGATTATACAAGCAAAACGCCAAACTATCCGTCTACTGGATTTGACGAGTTTTGGACAAAATCTAATCTCATTCACTGTATATCCTTGTACCAGATACGTGATGATAAATACCTTTTATTATGTCATGTAAATTTGGGTTTACTTAGCAAGCAGTATTTCAATAATGATACTCTCTGACTTCAGTAAAATTTTACATGGACATTTATTTTAAGTAATTTTGTGTTTTGAGATAAAACAGCTTCACCTATATATTAAATTATTCATCCATACATTTTGAACCTCGTAAACATCCTGATCGTTGTATCGTGTACTTGGATGCATATGTGCGCACCAGCAGCTGACCGTTGCAAACCAACTAGTGGAAAAGCAACATTAATCAATCACAGTACTAATTAGGCCTATGGTTCGTATAATAAAGTAAAAGAGGCTAATTGTAAAATAATTTTTAAGTAGTCAAAGGGATTTAACTTATGCCTAAAACTACACAATAAAATCCTGTCATCCCTACACAATTCAATTATTATTTACCATGTTCAGAATTACTAATAGAAGTGATTCCTCTCTACGTGACACTGTATATATTTCAGGCCAAGAAGCCGATTTATCCATTACTGTACTTAATATTTAATTTTTCCTACTTTTTAATGCTGTTATCGGATGAAGCATGAATACCATATATGCGTACCATATACAAAAAGGGAAACTATATATAACAGGAAAACACTGGACTATTTTTTTCATATTATGTTTGTACCTACTAGGACGAGTATGACGGAATATCACAATGTTATTCCTGTCTTAATAGTGTCATTGGCATGCAATACCGTATCAAAATGGTATTAATAAATACCAGGTTTAATACCCATCATTCCGCCTTTGATTATAAGTTTCCCTTTGATTAAAACTTTGATATATCATGTTCTCGGCTGTTTCCTTTATAATATTTGCTGATTGAAGTCAAATTTAGCTCCTAACCCTGTCTGTCTGTCGGTCATTCTTATTTGTACTTAACGGACTGCCACCATATATATATGTTTGTTTGTATATGTATGTGTGTATATATATATATATATATAGATATTTATAAATATATAAATATAAATATATATATACACATATATACATATACCTATATATTTATTTCTTTTTTTCAATTTTTCATGGCGGATCGTACGCTAACACACAATTTTATTTTCATTTTGAAATCCACAATTTCGGAATCGGAGGGTTCGCTAAACAATGTATAAACAAGTCTCGCCTTATTTAAAGCACTAAAAATGTATATTTATTTGTACTGTAAAAGGGCCTGAGGCCTATCACACTGAATAAAGTCCCCATTTAGGGGAGAGAAGAAGAAGTATGTGGGTTTTGATAAGGAGTTCCGCATAGTTCCAAGCCGAACAACCCCCCCCCCCCATTTGAAATTCCTAAATACGGGCCTGTCTTTACGTGACACTGTATATATTTCAGGCCAAGAAGCCGATTTATATATTACTGTACTTAATATTTAATTTTTCCTACTTTATAATGCTGTTATCGGATGAAGAATGAATACCATATACCATATACAAAAAGTGAAACTATATATAACAGGAAACACTAGACTATTATTTTCATATTATATGTTTGTACCTACTAGGACTTACGACAGAATATCACAATGTTATTCCTGTCTTAATAGTGTCATTGGCGTGCAATACCGTATCAAAATTTTGCTGGAATTTCTGGGAATTAGTTGGATCTTGTTGGTTTAATTGTCTATGCGCCTTGAGCACCTTGGGTGGAGATGTGCGCTTTATAAATCTTTATTATTATTATTATTATTATCATTATTAAAATGGTATTAATAAATACCAGGATTAATACCCATCATTCCGTCTTTGATTATAAGTTTCCCTTTGATTAAAACTTTGATATATCATGTTCTCGGCTGTTTCCTTTATAATATTTGCTGATTTAAATCAAATTTAGCTCCTAACCCTCCGCATCTAAAGTTCAAACGATGATGACCAGTGTAACAGTAAAAGGGCAATGACCGTGTTAACCCCATAGAGATGTTAAACCCTGCGCACGGTCGACGCCCTCAACGTCCACCACTTGACAAAAACACAAACAAAAGAAAAAAATTTTTTCTGCCACTTGTTCTCACGTAAAAACGATATAAGCAAATGCCATTTTTATTAATTACTTATGATGATGATACAATGATTGTGGAAATCATTGATACTTAAAGAAACATCGTGTCGTTGAAGCAATTTTATATTGTACTAAAAGTCATTAGTGTCCATGGCTTAAAGTAATAATAATATATAATTTACGGTATAAGCAAATGCCATTGTTATTATTTACTTATGATGATGATACAATGATTGTGGAAATCATTGATACTTAAAGAAACATCGTGTCGTTGAAGCAATTTTATATTGTACTAAATGTCATTAGTTTCCATGGCTTAAATTAATAATAATTATAATTAATACGCAGTATATTTCAGTATAATAGATCTACAGTTCTTATAGTAGTACTAATGAGAATTACAAGCAATTATCCATTAATTTTATAGACATATAATGATGTTTTTTTGAAGTATTGCATTGGTGCTTCTTTTTTTTGTTCCATTTGTGATCATTATTTTTAGGTTAATTAACTCGTAGAACATATATTTCCTATCAATGTAATATATTTTGATGTACTCCATTCGGTGCTGCTAAGTATTTGGTTATTTTACCATTTATTTAGATCTTCATTTACAAAGAGTTCTGAGTTGTTTGGGTTCAATACTGTAGACCTATGGACATATTCACAGTTTGTAGTCCTGCAATATCACACAGACTCAAGAAAGTAAAACGTGGACGATCATTATTCCAGCTTATGTTCTTATAAATGACGAATCTATAGGGTTTTGCTAGTCTGAAGATCTTTCCAAATTTTATTTGACAAAAACATGTGACATGCCTAAATATGGTCATGATGACATCACATCATGGCCATATATAGGCACATCATGACTATATATGGACATACAACTTTTTTTTTTGTCAAAGAAAATGTTATAGCGTGGACAGAGCTTTATGAAGCTTAGTTAATTTAATATGAGAAAAATTCTGGAGTTTTATTTTCTCTGAGACTATCATATTATTGCGCTGGAATAAATTCATTGCAATTTTGTCAATGTAACACATGATAACAAAAAAGCTGTAAACATCTTCATATAGCCTCGGCCTTCTAGGGTACTTGTGTACGTTTTTGTTTCATTGTATTCTAGCTTTAATATTTTTAACAATTTCATACCGTACCTTTTATTCACGTGACTCAACTTTTAAAGAGTTCTTCATTCTGAGCTCATCAATCAATTAACCAATAAATAAATTAACCAATAAATCAATCAATAAATCAATCAATCAAGCTGGTCAACCATTAATTAATTAATTCAATCAATCAATCAGTCAGTCAGTCAGTCAGTCAGTCAATCAATCAATCAACAATATAACACAAGGTTCTCTTTAAATAATGGTACATCTACTACTGATAGTCTATCCCATGCTAGAAGACACTCTGTATTTTACTTAGGACCAAAATTATGGTTATTATATATACACTCTTGATAGCTTCAAATATAATTTCAAAAAGTCTCTGGTCTCCGCATAGGCCTGAACACCAATTACATTTTTTTTTCAAATCTGTAAAGGTGGCTATATCTTAAAGTTCTTTACTTAACTTAAAGAACTTACAAGGAGGCATGCAGCTTTTATTTATATTTATACATATCAATGCTGTTTATGTTGCATGGAAAATAAATTTAACTTGAACTTGATTGTTGCATTTCAGCGTTGGCTCATTTGTTTGTAGGTCTCATAGACGTTTGCTTAATATATAGTAAAATTGTAAATGTATAAATGTAAGAAAATAAATATTTTCGTATAAGGCGTCTAAAACTATTGTTTATAACAGTAGCAAATAGGCACCTAACCGTATGAATGGATATGGTTACAAGAGGGTTAATACCTACAAACAAAATCTTCCGATAATGCTAACGTACAGTATAATAATATTATTGTAAAACCTTTTTGTTGACCTTTGTATAGATAACAGGATGGTACCTTGTAAGGGCTAAAGGCAAATATTAGGGGTATACTTGTATTATATTCAGCTGTTAACAATACCATTTTTAACTGGACCCCTATTATCATCAGCCAAAGTGAGAGGGCTACTAACAATGTACATGTAGGTAAAAAGCATTTATTGTCCTAGGACTCAGGTTATAGAACCTCCCAGTCAGCATCCTGAATCAGAAAACAATTTAAGTTTGTAGTGGATGTTTTGGAACTTTTCAACTGCCTCTTTAACCTTCATATTTCGATAATTTTAGGTACAATGATTTATGATATTGCTTTTTTAAACCTGAATTTTAATGATTTTTACTTTTTAAAATTTTATTGATTACTATGTTTTTAATGTGTACGGTGTTCTGGTATCGTTTGGAATGGTGTCTAATAAGTGATTAAGTTATTAGTATTATTAATAAATGAATATATTTTCCTTTTGGACTCATTCTAAATCGTTTCTAAATTTTATTTCTGACGAGAAAAAAAATCAACCTGTCTCACTCATTTATTTATGATGAATACTGATGTCAAAAAGCACTATCTGATTATTAATTTGATTGCCTGCATATGAGGCAGCGCGCTATTTGTTGTTCATTAACCTGTTTTCAAACTTTAATAATGTCCCGTCTAGTTGGTGCAACAATCTTTGTTATTTGATTAACCTAGAGAAGCAGGCGCTCTCAGAATAAAGACGAAACAAATCATTAGGCAGCCAATCGCCTCCCACATAGCCAAATGTATGTATTCAAAAACTATTAATAATCATATGAGTTGGCGCAGCACATTTATCAAACAGTCAAACAAAATTGAGCATACGTGCAGACACCAGAACGGCTAATTTCTCTCTTAATAAAAAAAAAACTAGAGCAAAATAATTAATGCAATAACAGAAGTACCATTTAGATGTCATTTTTATGGCATTGGTATAATTCTTTAAAGTTGCCAAATTATAGTAAATATTGGATGTTTTTCATGCATAGGTCTAGTGATGGCAGTACAGAAATGAAGGAGTATAGAATGTATAGATGCCCATCACATACACCACACCCTTCGATCCACTTAATGTTAATCGTGAATATTGTTTCCATTGGCGACTTACAACATTCAGAAAAAAATAGCGAAACCTCACCCTCCCAAAACTAAATTACAGCAGCATTTTAAACCATAGTACGGGGTGGTCTTCCGTTGCCGGATTACCGATTTTCCAATCAATAAACTTAAATCTACGAAGATTTTATTGCCTTCTTAATTAGTCTGAAGTCTATTTAATTCAATTTAGAGGGTCTGGTAGTGGCTTTGACGAAACCCTTATACGGCTCACACTTAGACCAACTGGTTAACCATTCAAAAACAATTGTTTTGACGATTATGGCTCAGATAAGCTGTTAACTCCTTACTGTTGATTATGTGTAGGTTTACCCTCTACCTATACATTGGCAATGGCTTTAGACTTAAGTTCTCTATGTAGAAATTGCATACACGCGGAGATGGAAAACTTCAACAAGTTCCAATGGTCTGTAGGAAGAACTAAATCTGGAACGATTATGTACAACTAAAAGAGGTTGAACGACCGAATTGTATTGACTTGTCGAATGGAATTGTTTCTTCCACATTGGGCTCTATCTAGACTAGACTTATCATTTTTATCATAGATTCATACGTGTAATATATACATATGATATTTGTATACCACCATTTTATATAGACTTTGGCTGATAAAAAAAAATAGCCTGGCGAAAAAGGTTCTGCTGATAGAAAAAGCTCATGATCATTGCGGACAATTCATATGAACAAAGTTCTTAGTCTTGTTTCTGTTCAACTAAAAGGGACACCAATTTCTCTCTATATACATTCTGGCTCTTTGTTAAGTTCAGCGTGCCTTATAGAACTATTCGCTTACACCAACTCTGTGCGCCGGGCTTAATGTGTCTTGACCAACATATTGAAGTAGAGCCAACAAAGATTTAACCTAACAATTTCTATGTTAAATGCACACAATTCCAAGCTTGATTTTGGTTTAAAGGTAAGTGTTATGACGCCGTTACTCACATCTGGCCCTCCTGTGAAGAGCGTTCTTCAAATTCTTGTTTGCTGTTCCTTCATTTCCTTTCTTAATATTTTTATTTCATTTTCTCTCTTCATGCCTTTCTTTCGTTTTCTTTCTTGATTACTGATTTTTTGTTTCGAAAACTTCTTCAAAGGTAGTGCACTAAGTGAAGCGTTAGGTTTGTGATACATCATTACCATAGTTCACAGTATGTTTAAAAAATATACAAAATTGGGGAAACTCGGACACTCTGATTATCTTTTAAGTATTATTATTTCTCACTGAAATAATCTTCTTCCGGTGAGTACAGGCCTCACTGACGTGAGGATCATCGTACTTCTTTAAGGATTTAAAAAGGTATAGGCCTGTGTACAAGACAAAACTGCAGTGGATCAATTGAGATCCGGAAACCTATGGAGTTGATGAAGAAATTGCAGTTTGTGGTAGAGAGTTTGAGAGGCAAATGGTAATTTAAAGAAACTAAAATGCCTGGGTCCTAGCAAATGGTTGTTTGAATCTTGAATTATGACCTCTTGTGATTGTGGCTCCGGGTATTCTGCTTTGAAGCCAATAATTAAATAATATTTAGACAACTACAATTTGATGTTTTATTGTAAAATAATTGGAATTTTAGAAGTTCAGTTGTCCAAACAACTTTTCATTAACTCTAATTTAAAAAAAAAACCAAATTGTTTCCTTTTGTGACCTCTAACAGGAAGTGTTTTTGAAAAAAATCAATTCTGTCAAAATAAGACAATTTCAGATGAAAATAAGTTAAAAATATTTAAATATGAATCACACAGCGCCGCACCTGGTACCAGTCACCTTTGACCTATCAGGTTTAACGTACTCTGTCTATTGACACTTTTATCATGGTAAGGTTGGCTTTCTTCTAAAACCCAGTCGGTTTCTAAGCCCTATAACAATACAGTTCTTTAGTGTGGCCTAGTTCGTATGACATATGAGTAAGATCCAACATTTGTAATCAGTATTAAGTAAGTATTTACAATATACCTAGCTATAATTTACTCCTTTGAAATAGAATATAGCTCGGAGTCTCTTGGTAAATATTTCAGTTTAAACTGGCGATAAGTTTTAGTTTGTACGAGGTAGTGTTTCCAAGCTGTAGGGGATTACTACTATTTACTTCGACCCCAGTGGCTCTTAGGTAGATTCCCCATCGCTCTCACTTATACGGTATTGCAAACGAATTAACATCTTGAAATTTGCTTCAGTCTGTAGCACCAATTTTCAGGAAAGAAATAATCAAATCACGGAATAACGCAAATATATGCTCCCAATGAGATAACCTATGAGAAAACGTCAAATGGAAAAAATTCAGACCTTCACTATATAGGCCTATAGTACATCACAAACATGCAAAATAAAACCCCCAAAAATGAAAAGGATGGTTTGAATAACCTGTGTAATTAGGTTTGTACGGAGGAGTTGGAATGGAGGAAAAATGCTGGCTCAATACACTTTAAAACACCATCACTAGAAAACCTCATCTGCGCATTTTAAGTGAATATTGTTTAAGGATCGCAAATCACAATCATCCTTCTATGCCTAATGAAAATATAATCTACCCGAGCCCTTTTTCTTGGATTTGATGCAATGCAGAGCGATACATTTTATCAAAGTTTCATTAAAGTATAATATACGGGCTTGCGACAAATACACCTAATCGACAGTTATATATCAGTTTATAAAATTGGGGATTTTAAAAGTGTATCATTGATTAGCATCAAACCACACTTCGATCTCCATCATACTGACATATTTAAACAGAGTTTCTTTTACATCCTTTACCCCTTATAGTTTCCATGCTTTGTCGTCTTGCTATCGTTAACTAAAATAATTTAAATTATACTTTCACGTCAGGAAAAAAACATATTATGTAAGTTACAAAAACACCAACCTGAAAATATTTAGAATTATAATGTGTTTAGAAATGTCGTAAACATGTTAGTATGACAATGGTTCTCAAGTTATTCATTCACAAATAGAGTCGTGAAAGTAGGTTTTGATGGTTCGTACCGGTGTTTAAATTTTCGTGAATCTCATGCCAATCATTTTACGGCTGAAATGAGTTATTACAGAATAATCTAGGACTAGCTTACAAAAGAGTAGGCAAACATAAAGAAAATGACAGCAAAAATATTCAAGGCCTAACAACAAACACCTACATAATTCACTAAGCTGTGATCATAAAACGAGACTGTCTTTTCAAACTACATATTTGCCTGTGGCGTTCATTATATAGAGTCATGAAAAATTAAAGTAACTCTTGAGTACATAATACGCGCGTATACACGTATACTAAAATAAATCGCGCTGCATTATAGCTAATTACGAGGAAGAGCTCAAGATGTTTAAGCTACAATTGGAGTAGTCATAAAAGGATGAATGTGAAAATAAAAGAATAATTAATGATAACGATAAAAATTATATTATATATAAATAAAGATAACGCTATTGATGTTGAAGATGATGATTCTAATGGTGATAAAAATGATAACAATAATTACACTAATGATGATGAATGATTAATAATAGCCTATAATAATGATGTTATTTTATTAATGAATATGTAATAATAATAATCATAATAATAACTAATAATAATTATAATTTTTATGTAAGTAGAACATAATGTAAAAACAAAACTCTATTATTTACTTATAATTTAGTCTAGAGCAATTATGTACTGTATATAAAGAACACCTACACTGGTCTTCAATGAAAATTAACATAGAGTGAGCCTTTTGAGAAAGTTTGAAGATTGACATATTGTCTGTCATTTAAGTCGTAAATGTAATCGAGATTGCTTAATTCAACCGTCTCAACTTGTAAGCAAACACTTATATTGAATGCAACCAACAAGTAGAGCTTGATGGCGTGGCTGGAAGTATCGATATAGACGTTGATTAACGTTTATCAATATTCAGACCTTAAATTGTAAAATAGTTTAAATATACCATGAAATACAGAAATGTATATGTCGTTCTAAGGTAATGTATATTTATCAATTAATTATGTAACTATGTCGCAGATATTGGAAATTAGCGGTAAACATACGCACATGATTCTGAGCAAATCCATTCATATTTGTTTCCTTTTATTAGGTCTAAAGTTGCATATTAAGACACCATGAAAGACAAGCCACGCTCTACAAATATAAGCCAGTCGTCCTTATTGTTATCTTCGTGCATTTACTACGAGCAAAGGATATTGCTTTTATAAATTTTAGATGAAATTGGATAGAATCCGGCGTTGATGACTTAATTACAAATTGATAATAACCATGAATCTGAAATTGTGAAAATTCGCGATTTGAGATACAGAAACTTAACTCCTTACATATCAATAATCTCAATAAATATTTATGTTACTTGCTTTAAGTATATACATATGTTTATTATTATTATTATTATTATTATTATTATTGTTGTTGTTATTATTGCTAATATTATTATTATTATTATTATTATTATTATTATTATTGTTAGTGTTATTGTACTATGTACTTTGTATCAGTTTTTTGAATAATTGTCAATATCAAATAACCAATAGTTACTAAAGTAATTATATATACACATCTGTATAAAATATTTTGTGTTCAACTGTCTAACTTAGCGTTTTTGCACCATTATATATATATATATATATATATATATATATATATATGTATGTATGTATGTATATACTATATATATGTATACTATACTATATATATGTATATATGTATATAGTTATGCAATATTGTTGTACAAAAATAATATCATATTATAAAAAAAATAACATAATTATATTATTATAATTACTATATTTTATGATAATATAATTATTTATTGCTTTGTTTATCCTGGATAATGTCAATTCATTTAATTAGTATGATATGATTTTTTACAGGATGAAACATTACTCTTCATAAGACATATGTAATAGAGATGGTTTAGTAACATCCTAGTATTACATAGGATTCGATTCGAGCCCATGAGAGGATGAATAATGAGAGATTTGTAATTAACATATATTCATTAAGAATTGGAGATTCCTATCAATTTGCGATTAGACGATGAACCAACATGGCACTTTCTTAAATACATTAAAAATACAAGTATAATCTTTAATTAGACTGAAATAATTGTGTGTAATATTAAAATTTCGACAGGTAAATATAAAGTCGGAACTTGAATTCTGAGCTCGAAGGCCGAAGTCCTCATCTTTTATTGGTGTTTGTTCCAGACTCTGAAATGGACCTTTTCACTAAGCCTCGGCCCTTGTATATTGTTGCTAAGATTCCACAAAACAACAGTGTAAAAACATACTCTAAATCACGTGCGTTTGGGAAATAAAACGTGTGTTTTTTGACACGCGCGTATTTTAGGCGCTTTTTGATTGATCAGTTGTTTTAAGTCTGTGGGGCTTGCCACACCTTCCGTATAAATCTGTTCACGTCCCATCACACGGTGTATATATATATGTCGGTATTCCCTATGGAAGAGGCAAAAGTAGACCAAACACATAACGAAATACACAGAGGGTTTCGAATTCCCGAGGTTGCGAGTCACGCTGCGTCAACTACCCCACTGTGCGTTCAGACTACTATGAAGTTAAAAGGGGGCACATTATACCTTACACATCCGTCTATATTAACCCTTATAAAGTACATTACTTGTTTATATGCTGATGTGTGTGAAGAAATTATAATTTTTAAAAATACGATACACCAACAACAATCCGCGTAGGCCTATGTACTGAAGCATACACAAAACATTTAGAATATATGTATGAATACATTTATGTTTACTCACGATCGTGGAGTATAAACGATGTGGTTTAATGATTGGACACGTAATGTTGTGGGAGATCGTGGCTGTGTCAATGTCATTTTAGGTTATGTCAAGGAAAAAACGTTCATAAATTTGCTATTATAAAACGTCCTTCAGGTACTCAATCGCTAACTTACCTCAGACTACCCCATTAAAAATATACTAGAAAAAATAAATACATTATTTTAGAAATTATCAAAGTAATTATTATAATATAATAACTACAAGTCGAAAGTGAGTCGAATGGCCGAGCGGTTAGCAGGGACGCCGCAAGCTATAGCCATAATATCGGCGCTGGTTCGAACGGCCCAGTGTATACAATGGCTCGTGTGCACTATAAAGAACTCAGTACATCCTTCGAGACGAGTAGGGGGTTACCCCGGTGTATTGGAACAGACAGCCCCTGTGGTGGACGACGAGAGTTGCTGGCACAGACACGAAGGGACCCTTAGTGGGGAAGAAAGGCATTGGTCGAGTTCCTAGTCCACATTTCAAGCGCCCTGAGCATCTTACATTAGATGGATATCTGCGCTATATAAAACTACACTATTATTATTATTATTATTATTACAACGATAACAAAAATAACAATGAAAAGTTACTAATAAAAAATATTAATAATTAGCTATAAATAAATATTAAATTTTAAAAATACAGTATTAAACCTGATAATGATAATGTTAATGATTATGATGATATGATAATGATAATGTTAATGATTATGATGATAATGATAATGTTAATGATGATAATGATAATGATGAAGATGTTAATGTTAATGATTATAATGATGATGAAGATTAGGGTGATGGTGATGATAATGAAGAAGATGATGATGGTGATGAGGAGAATGATAATGATGCTAATTATGATGACAATGAGTGTGATAATAATATTTACAATAGTTCTTAGTGCAGATGCGGTAATTAAACTAAGAATATCATGTACCCAGTAAAAAAAAATTACGGAAAAAACTATTCAAACCCAATATTTAATAGTCATTTATGAAGAGAATATAAACAAAGTTAATAACATAACATAAACACATGTTAGATTATGCTGCTACTGTGTATCATTGTCTACAGTATCTCGCCGTTTTATAGCTCAATTGAAATATGTCAATAGCGCCCTCATATATTATATTACGTTAAACTTCTTCCAGTTCAATTCATCTTCTTTTTTTTTTTCAGGAAGAGAAAATATATTTTCACTATAAAATCTAATCTTTCTTTTCAAAGAAAATGATAGAATAAGTTCTAAATACATTATCTAACACTTTTAAAAATGTTAACCATTAACAGACCTATTCAGAAAATAATATTTCAGGGAATTATGAAGCATTCATTTTGAGTTGGATGCTGATCCTTCATTCGCATGCTAACACCCCCTCACACCACCACCACCTCATTTTGTTCTCTTCTGTAATTTATTCTTTTGGAGACAATAAATATTCTGATTTTCCTACATTTCGGAACGTTTTTTTTTTTTTTAATGTAGATAATATATTCTTCGTGGCTTTCCAAATTCTTAAAATTGGGAAGATCTAACACGGAATTTTTAACACACTGATAAAGTACTAGTGGTCTTATCAGAGATCTAACCCTCGTTCCACACAATAAGCGTCTTCCACTGTATAATGTGAAAATGTTGTATCGGCAAAAATAATATAAGCAAGATTAGCGC